>NC_133326.1:494482747-494637062 GCF_042186555.1 Aquarana catesbeiana | reverse complement strand
GGGGGCTTGCTAGTTAATTTCCTTAAAAAAGGGGGGAGCTGCACCCCGGTGATCTTTGATCTCTTCAATGTTGTCCAGGTAGATCTCCATCTCTCAAAGGTTGCCTACTCCTGATATAAAGGATTTGCTTTATTTTGAAAATCCATCAATTAAATAGTTGATGGGGGAGCAAAAGTCAAGAAAGTTGAATCAACGATGGGCTATATATATATATATATATATATATATATATATATATATATCTCCAACCGCACAGGGAAAAAGCCATTTTATCACCTAATTGGGTGTATACAAACTGTAAATCTAGAATATTAGAATATGATGGGTGACTATATGTAGATGTGTGTATATAATAAATATATATGTGTGTATATAATATGTATATACATGTATGTGTATATATATATATATATATATATATATATATATATATATATATATATATATATATATATATATATATATATAATGTCTATGTATGTGTACATACAGGAAGTCCCCCTGTTACGAACACAATAGGGACTGTAGGTTTGTTCGTAAGTCGAAGTTGTTCATAAGTCGCAACACTGCATTTGTAAGTGTAACTTCCGGTCGTAAACACTGCATTCGTAAGTGTAACGTCTGCCTGTGCATGGATGTGGGCGCTTGTTATGTTATCTGGCCATGCAGTACATGTAGTACTGCAGTATGAGATGTGTCCGGAGGTATCCAGGACCAGCATGGAGCACAAGTGGCCGGTATCGGAGTCGTTCGTAACTCGGATGTTCGTAACTCGGGGACTGCCTAAATATATAATATAATGGGTAAAATAAGGAATTGAATGCGTCACCATTTTTCTAGATAGATCTTTTTCTTTTTTTTAATACAAACAATTTTTATTTAGGGGTTAAACATAAAAAAGGTTGCAAAACAATTTTATTATGTGAGAGACATCTAGTACATGCTGGGATGCAACCCAAGTGACATAACAGTATCAAATAAAGGCTCCATTTATCAGTTTGGAGTCACATTGGGAGTTACCCTTGTTCCTAGTAGAATGAATAATAACATACCAAAAGAGGGAGAGTGAAAAAAAATAAAAATAAAACAAAACTCAAAAACAACAATAACCACTCTGTATTCATTTTTAATAGCGATGGTGTACTTCAGGAATCATGTGAGTTTTGCACAAAGGCATTTGGGTGGGCCCTTGGTGGTAGTAGGGTTCGTAGGTTACGGTTAAGACACAGAATCATATGAAGTCTATCCTAACCATTTGCTATGGTAGATATGCAGTGTATCCAGTATGTCCAGTATGGTGTGATGGATCCATTCCATTAGTTTGATGGATTCCATTCTCTGGAGCACCTGGGCCCAGAGAACCATTGGGGAGCGCCAATTCAGGGCTATAGCTCACAGGATAGCACAGAATAATGTGTTCACCAGTTTCTGAGTAGGTGGAGGTACTTCTGGTATAGGTGTGAAAAGTAAACACATTGGGGCTGTCAGTGTGATTATGGTACCTGAGATCTGTGCTAGCTTGTTGGCTGCCTGAGACCATATGTGATTCAGTTGTGGGCAGCTCCAAAACGTACGAGTAAAGTACCCGGGACCTGGCACCCCCTAAAGCAAGTGGCAGGGGCTCCAGGGTAAAACTTATGTACTCTGTCTGGAGTGAGATACCACCTTGTGTAGTTTAATTACAGTCTCTTTAACGGCAGTGGAGCGGGAGCATTTGTGCATGTGCATTTGTGCATGCTTCCGCAGAGAATACCTGGTCTACATCAGTTTCCCAATGGGTCATGGCTGTCGATTTCTCAGGAAGGTCTATTTCATTGAGGTGTCTATATATCCTAGAGATTGTCCCCTGTTCTCTGGACAAATTAAAGTATACGTTTTCGTATAAATATGGGATTGCCATGTATCGGGAATAGAGATTCAAAGAAATGCTTTATTTGGAGATATCTTTAGAACTAATTTCTAGGGATATCGAACTTTTCTTGCAATTGTGTAAAGGAGTAAAATTGTGATCCGTTAGTTAAGGCCTTCAATGCGGTGAGGGACCTAAGATCCCACTATTGGAAATCATTGGGTAGATCAAAGGCAGGGGAAAATCTCTTGTCTCCTAAAAATGAAGACAAGAGGGGCCTGACAGATTGAAGTTTAAATTTTCTGGTGGTATAAGTTCCATAGGTGGATAGTTTGGCCTACAATATTATTTAGCGTGCCAACCTCTCTAGATTTTATACCAGATTGCAATAAGAGCCCGGGTATATAAAATGGGCGAGTTGAGATTATCTCAAACCTCAGCCATGGAATCATAGCCAGATTGGCGTGCCACTGGGCAGCCTGTGCGAGTCTGGCAGCCAAATAATATAGCCAAATATTAGGCAACCCTAAACCTCCCTGAGAAAGTGGTCTGTGTGTGAGCAATTTACCGTATCTGGGGGGGTTTGCCTTTCCAGATGAATCTGTTAATGGCTAACTGGATCAAGTTGATTGTTTGGCGTGACACATATAGGGGGAGAGCTCTAAAAATATATAATAGTTTTGGGAGGATGGACATTTTAATGGCCGTGATCCGTCCCAGAAGGGGGATGGAAAATGTAGACCAAAGCTGTAACCATTTTTTAGTTTGGAGGAAGGCCTGGAGATAGTTAGCATTATATATAGCACGGAGGGAGGGTGCCAGACGCACTCCTAAGTATTGCAGGGAGTTATCTGTGAACTTGATCCCGAATGAGTCCCTAATGCTGGTGGCGATATGAGGTGGGATGTCGATGGGGAGAGCAGAGCATTTTGCTGGATTTACTCCTAGCCCGCAGATGGTGTGAACTCTTGCAGGGTGGACATTAGGTTGGGGAGGGAAACCAATGGGTCTGGCAGAAACATGAGCACATCATCTGCGTAGAGACTCAGTTTGAATTCCTCTTCCCCTTTTATGTATCCCTTTATGTTCAGGTTAGTGATAATCGCCCTGGCCAATGGCTCTATGGCCAGGGCAAAAATCAATGGTGACAAGGGGCAGCCTTGCCTTGTTCCACGGCCAAGCAGGAAATACTTCGAGGAGCATCCTGGGAGTTTGATACGGGTGTGTGGGTTGTGGTATAATGCTTTGAAACCATTAACATATTCCCCCAGGAAACCAAATTTTGTCAGAACAACGTCTATTTATGGCCAGAGGACACTGTTGAAGGCTTTATTTATATCTCGGCCCAGAATCAACACCTTGCGGGAACAGATATCCGCATCTTGTATTACGTTAGCTGCTAATCTGATATTATCCGTGATCTGTCTCGTGGGGATAAAGCCGGTCTGTTCTGGACCTATTAGCGTGGAGATAATGGACGCTAGTCTGTCTGATAACACGCAGGCTTAAATTTTTGTATCATTATTTAGGACTGAGATTTGTCTATAATTTTGTGGCAGGGAATGGTCCTTATTAGGTTTAGGTATGAGGGTCATATTGGCAGATAGCATTTCTTCTGGGAGTTTATGTCCCTGTAAGATGTGGTTGATTACTTTGGTACGTTTGGGGCTAGTGACCCTACAAATTTTTTGTAGTAGGATGTGGTATAGTAGATCTATTTCTAAAGGTGCTATTGAAATGAAATTTTTAACACATGTCGGTAACAACCCATGCAATCTATACATACAAAGAAACCGAAACAAGTACGTTCAGGAATAAAGTTATGTGTAATAAAATGGAATGACACCGAGAAAAAGTATCGAACATGCTAACTGGAATTCATTAAATACTTTGTACAAAATCCTTTGTTGGTAAGCTTCAAGATGCCTCCTGTATGGAGAAACTAGTTGCATGCATTGCTCAGGTGTGATTTTTGGTCCATTCTTCCACACAACAGTCTTCAAACCTTGAAGGTTCGGTGTGCCTCTTCTATGAATTCTGATCTTTAGTTCTTTAATAGATTTTCTATTGGATTCAAGTCATGTAATTGGCAGGCCATTCTAGCGGCTTAATTTTCTTTCTTTAAAACCAGTTGAGAGTTTCCTCGGACTTATGTTTGGAATCCTTGTCTTGCTGAAATGTCCACCCTTGTTTCATCTTCATCATCCTGGTAGATGGCAGCAGATTTGTATTAAGAATGTCATGGTACATTTTTCAATCCATCCAGCCTTCCTTCAATGACATGAAGATTACCAGTACCATATGCTGAAAAACAGCTCCACACCATGATGTTCTCACCTCCAAACTTCGCTGTTGGTATGGTGTTTTTGGGGTGATGTGCAGTACCATTTGACCTACAAACATGGTGTGTATTATTGCATTCCAGACAGTTCAATTTTGGTCTCATCTGACCAGACTATATTCTCCCATAATTTCACAGGGTTGTCTAAATGTACAGACAGCTTTAAACAAGCTTCAACATGCTTTTTCTTCAGCAATGGAGTATTGCATGCGTTAGCACGCATACAGGCCATGGCGGTTGACTACATTACTTATAGTTTTCTTTGAAACAATTGTGCAGGTCTTTCTGAGGCTCTCCACAAGTGGTCCTTGGCTCGTGGACAACTCTTCTGATCATTCTTTTCACTCATCTGTCAGAAATCTTGCGAGGAGGATCTGGTCGTGGCCGGTGTATGGTAAAATGATGATCTTTCCACTTTTGGATTTTGGCCCCCAACAGTGCTCACTGGAACATTCAGAAGTTTGGAAATCCTTCTGTAACCAATGACATCAGTATGTTTTGCAACAATAAGGTTGGGAAGATCTTGAGAGCTCTTTGCTTTTACCCATCATGAGATGTTTCTTGTGTGACACCTTGGTAATGAGACATCTTTTTATAGGTCATCAGTTGAGACTGAATCAGATGATATTAATTTGCACTGACAAGAGGCAGGATTGCTTTCTAATTACAGTTAGATTGCAGCTGGAGTCTTGGCTTTCCATGCCTTTTTGCACCTCCCTTTCTTCATGTGTTCAATACTTTTTCCCTGTGTTATTCCATCTTATTACACATAACTTATATTTTTATATTTAACTTATTTGTTTTGGTTTCTTTGTATGTGTGGATTGCATGGGTTGTTACCAACACGTAGTGAAAATTTTCATGTCAATAGCACCTTTAGAAATATATTTACCTAGAAAAATGGTGACGAGTTCAATACTATATATATGTATGTTTTTTTTTATTTGTTATATTTCACATCTAAGAGTTTAAATTCCGATCTATTGAAAAAAAAAATGTTTATATACTAAGAAAGCGTTGCGGTGGTGAGAATTTAAGCCTGGTTCACATCTATGCATTTTTTAGTGCGTTTTCAGTTTTGCAGAAACACACTGCAGTCCATTTAACATGGTTTCCTATGGATCATATTCACTTCTATGCATTTTATGGAAAGGGCCTGGGATTTTTTCTGGTTTTTGGTTCCATAGACATTAATGGATCAAAAACATGTAATGACAAATGCAAAATGCACCTGGAAAATGCAAACTGCAACCTGCATAGGTGTGAACCAGGCCTTAACAGTACATTAAGTATATAGGTATTTACTGGTTAGTTGGTCTAGTGACCAACTAACCACTAAATGTGCCCCCTGAAATGCAGAAAAAGGTCCCTGCTCCATTTTTGGAATTGCAGCTAGCACAGGAGTATGCAGTCGATTTCCAGTGTGTGTGGTGTGCCATTAGGATTAATGGCAACCACACATTTCTCCTGCGTATTTCTGTGCGGGTGGTTGAGGCTGCAGGAAGTGGTGCGGACCCACAGCGGGAACCAGATGCACAGATGTGAACCTAGCCTTATAGAAAGAAGTAGTTAGGAAAAGATCAGGAAAATTGACCTTATTAAATATTGGACTCCCTCTTTTTAAGGTGTAACTTATTTGTTTTTGTAAAGATTTTGTTTTGAAAAATTGATAAAATGTTTGTAAAAAACAAACAAAAATGTGTTTCTTGGAGAAGTATTATTAATGTGCTGTGTGCATTTAGGTCTCTCAGAACTGCTTTTCATGGATTGAAAGATGAATTTCCACGTGCACTTCTGTGTTTGCTTAGTGGTAAGTGGAGAAAGGCTGTGGTGGGAAGGTCTGCTGGACCTGGTGAAGTGAGCCACAAAAACTCAGGGAAATACTGGGAGTGACAGTGAAGGTGTCAGCCAACTGTGATTTGGGGTAGTGAAAAAGAGGGTACGGGGGGGGGGGGGTCAAAAGAGCAGTATAGGCTGCACTCTTGGGGTATTACAGTCCTAGCTGTCCACTGAAGTTGGATTCAGGTATTAAGGGACATATATGGCACTGAGGTAGACCAAAAAATAGGGAATTTTATCAATTTAGGGAACCCAGGAACTCTTACCATTTACCAAGCATTAGCATTTGTCGCTAACATGGACGCCTAAAGCAGGTGTAAATATCAGGCTCCCTTTCCGTGGCGACAGTCTCATATAGAGCTAAGTGGTTGTGCAGAGAGGTGCATTAAAAGGGGCTAAGTTAGGGGTGTATCGGGGACAACCAGTTACCCTTTCCTATGTGAAGGCAAGGTGTGATAACATTTACCAGTCGGGAGCATACTGAGTTAAGCTGTGAGAATCAAGATAGATTGGAATCACTGTCCTTAGAAATGGCTAATCCTCCATGGGTCTTACAGGATCAATGGAGAGTTGTCTGTTACTTGTGTTCAGCTGGCATTCCATCTCTTCATAATTTTTAGGAAGCACCGTGTCATGCCAACGATCCTCTGTCAGGAGCAGGTTTCTATACCATTCGGAAGTTGCGTGCCCTTTCCGGTATAGCAGTGGATGGTAATCTTTTACTTCATCAAGGGACTGCTGTTTGAATATACAGGCATGTTTCATAGCTGATAAGCAATAGAAAAACCTCTATCTATATTTTATGCCATGTGTTCTCTGAATCAACAGCAGGGGTTGGAGAGCTTGTCTTTTTTGCAGTGGCTTTGGGGACAGATCCTGGAATGTTGGATCATGTGTCTTTCAAACTTAACTGAATGGCCTTCTGTGGCTCATGAGAGTATCTTCTCTTTAAGGGGAAAGCTTTGTAGGCAGCAAACCTGCCTATAAACCCTCTTGTAGGTCTGGGGGTTAAAGGGCCTTATGAGTGCCAGTTAAATCAATAGAAGGCTCTGCAGGCCTTGCTAATAGGTTGTAGATCATGGATGTCAAACTCCATTTAATTGCGGGCCGCATCAGAATTATGGTTGCCCTCCAATGGGCTGGGTTTATCTGTAAGACTATATAAACGTATCTACTCTTTATCCATATTAAATAATTGCCTCTGCATTCGATTAATACTGGTTTTAGTAATCACATAAGACCTGAGCTGTGAACAGCAGGTGCAAACCAGCACAGAGCCCACACAACAGATAATGCAAGTCTGAAAAAGAGGGTCAAACACCACTAGTTTCATCCACGGGAAACTTTATTGGAGACTGGTCAGACAGAACATGGTTCTGCCATAGTGTTCTGTCTGTACAGTGTCTCCAATAAAGCTTCCTCTCTGCTGCTAACTGCTGGGACTGGGGGGGGGGGAGGGGGTTCAAAGATGGGGTCTGCAGCTGCATGGAGAACTGTAGAATCTTTTGGAGGAGATCTGTCCTCTCTGCTGCTGACTGCTGAGACAGGGTGGGGGCCCAGACGAGGGGCATGCCTGTGTTTTGGTCTGGTGAGACCGACACCAACACCTCTCTGACTTTGATGTTTCAGCACCTACCTCGATTGTCGAGATCTTTGATGTGCCTGTGCATTCCTAGCAGAATATTATGCTGTGTCTGCATTTGATGAAGAACCTTCTTCCTTTTATCTCTGCAGATACTCACTCTTTCCACCTCTTCCGGGTTTTCAGCCAGGACTTTTAGGCCTCACCGGTAGACTTTTGGTGGGGAGTTTTATGTAATGAATATTGTTGTCTGCCTTTGTTAGTACATTTAGGGTCCCTCTTGATGGAGTTTCTGAACTGACATAAACACATGATGCCACATTGGATGTGTGGTCTATTGATTCAAGTCTTTGCAACCTGAACATTTTGATTACAATCTTGTCCAATTGTGATGGTTGGGTTGCTGGAGATCTCTGCAGAGGTATGCGTTTCCTAGTCTTCCTCATATTTACAAAAATGGAGCTGTTTGCCATGGGCAGAGGTGCCGCAGCTCACGTTCTATGCTGTCTGTTTCATTGTGAGCCAAGTCACTCCCCTTCACTGTATATGTTTTATCTATGTTTTATCTTCTTGCCTGGAGTTCAGCTTTAACGAAAATGTGTACTTAAGAGGCTTGGAGTTTGCCATTGATGTTCTGTCCTTATAAATCCACTAGTTTCTGGCTGTCATGATATCCCTGTTGCTTCAGTACTTAATGAAAAAAATACATTGGTCCGGAAGTCAGATGTGAGCTTTACTATTGTATTATATCAGCATTAATAATTAAGAAAATATATTACTGTTTACCATTTGAAAAAGCCGTCTTTACTAACTCAGCCATTAACATGACATAGGTTTTATGAAGCGGCTGGTTTAAGTGGTTAATGCATGTTATAGTACCTCTGTGCTTTTTGATTAATTTATTTTTCTTTTCAGCTGCATTAAAAGTACAAACGATGGCTCAATAGAAATCATTAATAATAATAATTTGAACAGATTTACAACTATTATTTCACTATCTAGTAATATAATTTCCATTGATGTATAGCACCATTAATTATAACGTTAGTTTTTCTTCCGTTTTTGTAATTGATCTCCATTTCATCTCTGCTCACTTTACAGAAATGGTAGAAAAAGCAGCAAACATACAAAGGATGCAATTATAAAGGTGGAGGTACTTAGCAGGTAGGGACCTGAAAGTAGGCATTAGCAGGGTAGTGGAGTTCACTATTTGACCAGAGAGAGGGTAGTAGGAGAGGTAGATGCATAGAAACTCTAAAAGGTGTTGTCATTCCCCTACATCTGGTTAAGCTATGGTTTTAGAATATGTGCTTTACAGCAGTATTAATTTTGTTGAGGAAAATATTTCCGTCATAATTTTCAGCAGCTGCATGTTTTAAGTGGCGAAAACTAAACGAAAATAAAATTAGAATTAAGTAAATTTACAAAAACTGATGAAAATTAATTCCAGTATTCAGTCTACTAAAATCTAATGGGTTTAGTGAAATTGTAATGCATTATTTAAGCATTTCTCTAGAATTGCCAAACTCCTTATATACTCCTGGAGTAAAAATCTAATAACATGTTATTATTTATGGTATTAAGGCTTAAACATGCACTACAGACACAGATTTAGCCGTTGTGATTTAGAACGTCTTTGTAAATAAAACAAAGCTTCATAAACAAACAAAAATATTCCTTTTTTGACAAACAGAAGTGCAACTATAAAATATAACAAAAAACAAAAAAAACTGTAAACTATATTGGCTGTAATGCAGGAAGTGCACAGAGCAGGGTGCATTATACTTTGGGGATGGGGGGTGAAATATAAGTTGGGATGGGGAAGTAAATGGGAGTGAAGGAGTGCACAAAGCAGGGTGCATTATACTTTGGGGATGGGGGGGGGGGTGACCTGCAAGTTGGGATGGGAAAGTAAATGGGAGCGAGGGAGTGCACAAAGCAGGGTGCATTATACTTTGGGGATGGGGGGGGGGGGGGGTGACCTGCAAGTTGGGATGGGGAAGTAAATGGGAGTGAGGGAGTGCACAAAGCAGGGTGCATTATACTTTGGGGATGGGGGGGTGACCTGCAAGTTGGGATGGGGAAGTAAATGGGAGTGAGGGAGTGCACAAAGCAGGGTGCATTATACTTTGGGGATGGGGGGGGTGACCTGCAAGTTGGGATGGGGAAGTAAATGGGAGTGAGGGAGTGCACAAAGCAGGGTGCATTATACTTTGGGGATGGGTGGATGACCTGTAAGTGGGGATGGGGAAGTAAATGGGAGTGAGGGAGTGTACAGGGCAGAGAACTGGTCTGGGAGGCTGTAAGTTTACACAGTACTAAGCACTGCTACCTTGCTGGGAGGGGAAACACTTATCACATCCAGACAGACATGAATCTAAGAGGGGAGTTCCTCTTCTGTGGTTTGCAGGGCATTGTTCCAGAACTCCTAGGTAGCAGACAGACAAAGGGAGCCTGCGCCTCTCAGCCAATAGAGCTTGCCTATACAGTCAGAGGGCTGGGGATTTAACAGACAAGTGGAGCTCCAAGGAAGTTCAGGTGGGTACTGGAGATTTTAGTCGACTAAAAGACGACTAAATCATTTCAGATGACTAAAACTAAAATGGCATTTTAGTTAAAAGACTGACTAAAACTAAACCGAAATTTGACATCAAAATTGACAGCGTTTACAGTTAAAACAGCTACCTTTATACTTCTTTTAAGGCCTCATGCACACTGGACATTAAAATAACATTATAAAAACGCCAGTAGCTTTGCAGTGAGTTTTCCAACGTTTTTGCAATAGTGTTTTTTAGCTCTTATTAGCGTTTTTTTGCCTTTTTCCGCGTTAGTGGTTTTTAGAGGTTTTTTTTTCAATGGATCAAAAACGTCAAATGCTAGTGAGCCACGTTTTTGAGCGTTTATCAGCGTTTTTTGACGTTAGAGCGTTTTTACAGCTGAAAAACTCCTCTCAGAACACGCTAGTTTTGGGGTTTTTTTTAAAGCCAAAAAATGCCCATTACCAACAATAAAGTGTGTGTCGTGTTCTGTGAGCTGGAGTGTGCAGTTTACAGTAGAAATCCTCAGTCCTCTTCACCAGATAACCTCGCAGCTGTGAGCCTCTGGTGCTGCGGGGGTTAATAGCAGCAGCTGCGTCTGTGATGGGAACTTGTCAAAAGTATCACCTATGACCACCTTTTCCACCCTGTTCTCCATTCATAGCACTCATACTATAGGTTCCCATGATGCAACATGCTCCATAATTGGAGAAGTGATTCACTGCCTGTCCACCAATCACTGAATGCTTTGCATTGCGGGAACCTATAATACTGGAGCTATGAATGGATCATAGGGGTGGAAAGAGCAGGCAAAGTAAACATCTAACTAGTGCCTTCAAAGGCACAGCCACTAATATTAACCTCAGCACCACTGGAGGAGAGAGACATTCTACTGTAAACAGCAGCCTTCATTGCTGGTAGGTAGTGTCCTTGGTACTGCTTAAAAAAGGGTTTAATGTCCAACTCTGTGCTTGATCACCCCAACTGCTTGTGCTGCAGACGCATCCCCATCCCCCAGAGCACCCATGTATTTAAAAAAAAAATGTGAATACATGCCTTTTTTATTTTTTCCTGGTTTTTTCTGGTCCTGTCTGGTGACATCGCAGGCTCATATACATCCACACTCAGCCTTTTTATTTTCCCGTCCACAGATGATGAAACGCGTTAGTGCAAGGGTGGGCCTGGTCATGTTTGGACCATAGTCTGCGTGATGAGGAGAATGTAGTGTGTGAGTTACAATCATTGGCGGGACCAGCAGGTGAGAGATGCTGGCTTCCTGCACACATCTCTGATCTGCAACAGCGTTGTGGGTTGATATATTCGGTTGTATCTGATGTAGATCATAGCACCAATATATGTGAGTGCATCATTTTAGAGTTTCAGTAAATTCAAGAGTTGGAATAGTATTACAATGTGTGGATATTTGTTTTATGTTTGAATGCATTGTTTGAGATATAGGAAAAGGAAAGACAGTGAAGAGAGGCGAAAAGAGACACAAGGAAAATCCTGTTGAAAAATGCTGTGCTTGATCTGAAAATCAAAAGCTCCGTCATAATTGTTTATGTATGAGAGAAACTCTGGAACTGTTTTTCAATGAGCGTTTCTATAGTATCATTAATAGTTTTCATTTTTTTATGGTTTATGTTAAGGAATAAAAATATATTTACGTTTTGTCACATGATATTGAAGGAGATGTGCTTTATTTTATTGATGTAAATTTGGGTCCTGTTATGCTTTTTCAAAGCAGTATTCTAGGCCTAGGCGCACACCTGTGCACTTTTATGTGCATTTTGCTGCACATAAAAACATATGTGTCATGAAAATACATTGTGTCGAATGAGGTTGTTAGGATCGGCGTGCTGTTTTGCACTGCATTGTAAAAAATGAGACATGTCTGATATTTTATGCATTTATTTCCGTTTTTTGGCCCATTGAAGTCTATGGAAGCGCGTGAAAATTAATGTAACACTCATGGAAACGCATAAAAAAACACAAGTTAAAAAACGCGTGTAAATGGCACTAAAAGTGCATGTTAAAGAACATAAACAAAACACAAGGTACAATGCATGACAGTGGTATTGGAGAGATGTGAACCCAGTCTAAGGTGAGCAAAATAGAAAAACAGCGTGGATTATTGTGATTATATGTTTCATAAGACAAGCACTTAGAGCAGGGGTAGGCAACCTTGGCCCTCTAGCTGTGGTGAAACTACAAATCCCATCACGCCTCTGCCTCTAGGAGTCATGCCTGTGATTTGCAGGGTCTTGCAATGTCTCACGGGACTTGTAGTTTCACCACAGCTGGAGAGCCGAGGTTGCCTATCCCTGACTTAGAGCCTGTTCACAGTAGCCATGGTGGTATTCTATTTATACAATAACATGCATTACTTTAGGCAGCCTATTCATTTACTTGAGCTGCCATCACTCAAAATGAATGGCCAGATATGTGCGAGTTGTGCCAGATAGTTCAGCCAACCTGTTGACTTGACTCTACTTAAAGTGAAACTTTATGTATGGAAAAAAAGAAGACAAACGGGCAACATTCCATTATCTGTCTGTATGCCCTTTTTAACCCCCGCTTGCGGCCGAAAAAGGGTTAATAGGGTTTGGCCCCGCTGCCCCATTTATTTCAATGGGCAGGGGCGCCTTAGGAGCGGTGTATACAGTGCTGCAAAGATGCGGCTTGCAGGACTTTTTTTTACCGTCCTGCAAGTGCACCGCTCCAGTGTGAAAGCCCTCGGACTTTCACACTGGAGAGACAGAGAGGCTCTTTACAGGCGCTACAGTGCTAAAAATAGCGCCTGTAAAGCACCTCAGTGTGAAAGCAGCCTTACAGATGCCCAATGCAGATATAAACCTATCTTTACGATCTAAATTGAAGTGGTTGTAAACCTCAGATATGAAATCTGAACAAAGCACATATTTCTATAGTGTTTACTTGCCTCTCCCCAGAGCGCTAAGTGTCATTTCTGTCTGTTGCCTTGTTGCTCTGTTATCAGCATGAATCACTTGACAAGTTTTCCTGACACCAAGAGAAAAATGGTGACAGGGGAGGGAGCTCCAGCTGATTGACAGCCTCAGCTCTGTTCCTGTGTGCTGTGTGGAGGGAGGTGTGTCCCTTTCCTCCAATCAGCTCTCAGAGCTCTTGTAACTGTAGCTCCCCGCCCCCTGCTTTGTGAGTCTGTGAAAAATGATTTTCATCTCTCCGTTTTACAAGGCTGTACAGGACAGATGGCTGCAAATAGACGGGTATAAACTTATGTAGGAGGATTTGTTTCTTCTCAGTGTATCACTAAAGGTTTACAGCCACCTTAATTTCTTAACTAACAAACTAACGCAAGGTGAAACACGTCTAACCACAAGCAGAAATCTCCTCCAGCTTTAGTATGTTGCCAGTCCTTATCCCTTTCTATTTTTTTTTATTTTTTTTCACTCTGTAAACTTCTGTGGTTATCTAACCATATTCTATGGTTAGAAATTCTGACAAATGCCCCATTTTCTTGTACTAGTGTAGCGGGCAGGAATTGAGGCAAATTTTCCCCAGTTGGGGGGTCACAGATAAGAATAAAAACCCAACAGAAACAAAGACAAACATATATATTTTTTTTAATTTAGCTTTTGCCTACTTCAAATGACTAATCCTACTCCCCGAAAAGTGATGTGATGTGGTTTGCTTTTTTAGAAGTGGTTAGCAGGCATTTAGGAGGTGGAGAAGTGAAAGTACTGCCTTCTGAATGGCTTTTTTTTTTTTTTGTTTAAAGTTGAACAAGGATTTTGCATGGAAATACTACGCTACAACCACACACCAAATGCTTGCAGCGCTCTCCGATTGACTTCAGGTGGTGAGTTTGAAGTGGTGCCACCTATCAAACTCACCACACCAAGTTAAAAATGCTGTGCGATGTGTACAAACTCTTACGCTTCCCATGTTAGGTTTAGTTGGGGAAGTGTTAAAGTGGTGTTCCACCCTAAAAAAAAAAAAAAAAAAAAAAAAAATTTGGAAATTTTTTTTTTTTACTTACCTCTAAATGCCTGTTGCTAGGGGGTCCCTCGTAGTCTGCCTCTTTCAGTGCCTGGGCTGGTGACATCACTTCCCCTCGGGACAGGAAGGGCTCAGCTCTGGTCCCTCCCTCTTGTCAATCATCTGGGACCCATTACAGGTCCCAGATGACTGAGCGGCCAATCACGGCGTGCGGTGCCTCTAGCGCATGCGCAGTGGGTGCCTGGCTGTGAAGCCACAGCCTGGCGCCTACAGTTCCAATGCCGGCGCCGCCTAACGGAGGGGGAGACGAGCGGGGCTTCGATCCCCCGCATCGCTGGACCCTGGGACAGGTAAGTGTCCGATTAAAAGTCAGCAGCTGCAGTATTTGTAGCTGCTGACTTTTATTTATTTTTTTTTTAAATGGGAACCCCACTTTAAAGTAGAAGTATAGGGTTATAACTCCCGTCAGATTTTTTTTTTTTGCCATCTGTGTCCCATTGGGGAGATTTCCCTTCACTTCTTGGCCCATAGCCAAACAGGAAGTGAGAGGGAATCATTGCAAATTAATGAAATTCCTTGGGGATCCCCAGGTCACCAGAACTAGTGTCCCCATTGGAATATTTTCACTCTATTAATTTTCTGGGGACAACCCAAAATTTGGGATTTTCTTTTACTTTCACTTTCCGTGATAATGGTAAACAGGACAATTAGAGAGGGTGAATCTCCTTAAGGGGGGCACAGACCACAATAAATACAAGCGTTCTAATCCCTCTGCAAAAGTCCAAAAGTTTTGCCTTTAGTTATACTTTAAACCTTCTGTGAAATTTTTATTGCTGTCTCTGTCCCCATTGGAAAGCTTTACCCCTCCATCCCTTTTCTCCGTTTCAGGGGCGAATCGGGTCCAAATTTTTGCCTGAATTTGGACCTGAAACGCAGCCAAAGACGCACCGGACCTTTCTGCGCGGCCACCCCGGAGATATGTGAACCGACTTCATAGGGAGGTGGTCACAGTCACCTGTCATGCGAATTGGATGCTGGGAAACCCACATTCCAATTCGCAGAAGTGTGAACCCAGCCTAAGAGGGGAATTCCCTTCACTTTGGGAGCTTTCCTCTCACTTTCTGTTATATCTCTGGGACAGGAAGTAAAGGAAGATTTCCTCAGTGGTATGCAGACAGAAAAAAAGTATCCTGGAAACATTGCAGCGTTACCCAAAGTTCAGATAACTCTTCACATGTTGGGGTAGACATGTGAAATGTGTGTTTTCTGTATGTAACAGTTAAGAACCTGCAATAGGTGTGGAAATATGTGGGAATCCTTTTCCTGCATTACATAAAAGGGATTTTCACTAGCGTTAGCTTTCTGCGGTGGATCTCTTATCGGAGGGCATTTGACAGGTGGTGAGGTGGTATTTTATCTCCTCTATACTGCCTGTTTTAACCCCTAAAAGCCCGCACCAATGTGCTGCAACTACATACATTGCACACAGCTGTGGAGTGGTTGCGACACGGACCCATTCAGTTACCGTCCAGCTGGACACAGGGTACTGGGAAGTAAATTATCACAGCTGAGACATGTGTACCCCCCATCCACTGCCTTTGCAGCTCAAGGATGAGTTCACACATATGCGGCTGCGGTTTGCAGTCTGGAGTCCGGTGTGTTTTCTGTTCACCGGTTCAGGTACAAATTTTTACCTGAATTTGCACCTAGACCAGACCCAAAAACACGCAGGACCCTTTTCAAACCACACCACGGCCACCCCACCCCACACATGTGTGAACCAGGTCCATTAAAAGTCGGTCACATTTACATGTTATGCGAATTGGATGCGGTTAAAAAACGCATCCATGTGAACCCAAGTGTTTTGGGGAAGAAAGGGGGTGGTAAAAAACAGGCTCAATCACATTTGTTTACTGTCCCCAAGTGTAAATAAGGCCTTAGATCACCAGATTAGAAGTGGGGTGAGCGGGCACATACAGCCAGCCTGACCAGGTAGACTGCATACATTTTAAAGCTTCCTTTAATTGGCAATATTTAGTAATTAGTGCAGCTACACCTTTTCTAACAGGATCCGGTTTTTAATTAGGCTGAATTTTTTTAACTTTCCCAGAGCAGCAGTTTACCTTCCTTTTGATTATTAACAACAAAAAAAAAGTGTTTTATACCAAAATAACTTGTCTTTCAAGTGTGTCTAAACAGCGTTGACTTGTTCCAGGGAGCGCTGGAATTTGAGGTGGAATTTTTATTCCTAGAAGGGTACACGTAACTATGTCTTCCTCTACCGTTCCCGCAAGGAACAAACGTGCACTGTCTGCCAAGCTGTGCTTATTGGCAGCATCGATTGAAGGCTAGCTGTGCAAATACGCAAAGCTAAAATCAAAACATTTGAATGTTTTTAAACATTATCTGTAAAAAAAAAACACTTTTTTTGTTTTTTTGTTTTTTACCTATTCAGATATTTAAAGGTCAACACCACCTCAAAACGGATATTTCAGTTTTGTATGTCTGCAGGCATGTTGAATCACCTGCTGGTTCCTTGTATCTTTCCGAGACTGATATTCCCACCAGAATGCCCGCTTCCTTCTAGCTGCTGCAGCCATAATGATGTTTTGTCCGCCCCAAGGTTCTTTTCATAATGTGGAATAAACAGTGAAGGGATCCAGCTGCGACAGAGCGGTACCTTATTTATGTCATTGTAGGAAGGGGGCTAAGCTGGACAAAATTAGTTGACATTTGCTAGAGATTTAGGAAGTTAAAGGGATATAAAAACAAAACAAAAAAACTTTTTTTTTTTTTTTTTAATTTATGATATTGAGCAGAGGACTTTGGCTAGGTTCTTACCTAGGTGTTTTTCTGTGCATTTGTAGATTTGCAGAAACGCATTACAATCTATTTAACACTGCGTGACGTTCACTTCTATGAAGTTTCCACAAGTGCATTTTTTGGAAAGGTGCATGGATTTTGTTTACATGCAGCACAGAACGTTTTTGGCTCCATAGACTTCAATAGAATTGCATCAAAGATGCATGAAAAGCGCATGTACATGTGTTTTTGGTGCGTTTTTTATTTATTTTACAGGTACTTATATAGCGTTGTCAATTTACGCAGCGCTTTACATATTCATTATACATTCACATCTGTCCCTGCCCTCAAAATGCTTACAATCCAAGGTCTCTAAACCCTAGTACACATGGGCTGAAATGTCAGGCGATGTCGGCCAGTTCAATAGAAAACAGCCAACATTTGGCCTGTGTGTATGGCAGCCAGTCCGACAAAAGCCAGCTTCTCTCAGACAGGCATGTTGAAAAACCAGCAACCGACCGTTTACCGATCAGTGCTATGTCAATGACTGGGAGTGCTGACCAGAGAGTTGTGGTGGGGGGGCCGTCCCCTTTTCAGAACACTATAGCTCAGTGGGGGTGATTGGATTGTTAGCACAGTGGCTCCGACCAGAGCTGTCACCTTAAAGACTAGTGATGTGTACCAGGCTTAACTCACATTCATACATATAGATACTAGGACCAATCTAGACAAGAGCCAATTAACCTACCAGTATGTCTTTAGAGTGTGGGAGGAAACCGGAGTACCCGGAGGAAACCCACGCAGGTACAGGGAGAACATGCAAACTCCAGGCAGGTAGTGCCATGGTTGAGATGCGAACCGACGACCCTAGTCCTGCTAGGCGAAAGTGCTGCCCACTTAGACACTGGGCTGTTGGTGTGTTTCCTGCATGACAACAGATCCCACTTACTCAAAAACGCATCAAAAGCACACTTGAAAAAATGCACACACATAGAGCCCAGAGGAATGACAGTGGCATGATGACAGGAAAGAATAACATTACAATGGTCACACAGGAATGATGGGAAATCTAGTCCCAAGGAAGGTAATCGGGAATCTCTTGTTTGCATGCTCCAAGGCCTGAAGTCGAGGAAAGACGCACAGAGGAGGCTGAAGGCTGTGCCAGTAAAATTATTCTTACCACTGACACCAATGATGGGAGGCACTATTCCCTCTCACTGACACCAATAATGGGGGGCACTATTCCTCCCACTGACATTAATGATGGGGCACTATTCCTCCCACTGACACCAGTGATGGGGCACTATTCCTCCCACTGAGACCAATGATGGGGCACTATCCCTTTCACTGACACCAATGATGGGGCACTATTCCTCCCACTGACACCAACGATGGGGAACTACCGTATTCCTCCTCCTACTGACCACAGGCACTATGTAATCTTTTTACTCTTACTGACCACTAAGCCTGAAACATTGTCCACTCCCACTGATGGGGCATTTTCTACTCCCACTGGCCACAGTCCAGCCCCTCTAAATTCTGATGAACAGTAAACTGGCCTTTTTGATTAGAAAGTTTGGTGACCCCTTAGTATTTAAGACACTTTTAGCAGCTCCCTCATACTAATAATATAGCTGGGGCTAGAAACTGATTGATAAACAAATAGCTTCTTATGGAGTAAGCTACGCAAGTAGCACCTTTAGCTAATATTTGTGCACGATTGAAGTACTGTGCGATTGTGCAAGATTGATCACTACTAAATGCTACTCGTGTAGCTTACTCGATAAGGAGACATTTTTTCCATCTGTTTAGTATTAATTAGTAGCAGGAAATTACAATTGTAATTGTGATGAGGTCATGGTCAGGCACAAGTGTATGAATTAAATAATGCAATAGATGTTCCCCCTGTTTTGCTCTTTTATCTCATGATGTAATGGATGGGCTGGCCGCAGACACAACAATTTCACAGGGGGCAGACATTGGACTGCTAATTAGCAGATTTTTCATTGTGAGAAAATGATAACTCTGTTAATTTCTTTTATTTAGTGCTTTTAAGTAGCACACAGATTTCATAATTAATGCACATACTACATCTGTATACTGAGAGAAATTTGGAAGCCACCATATCTGACTATGACTTCTTAAAGTGGAACTACACTTCATCTGAGCACCACAGACTAAAAATGCCATTGATTTCTTTTTTAATATTCAAAGCAAACGCACTGGTCCATATCTCCATGCTTTATTTTGTTGATTACACACTTTAAACCCCCCCCCCCCCTAGCATTTCTGACCGTGGCCATGTTGAGTAAGGGCAGATGATTAATGTAGCATGTACTTCCTTTAATCCACCTGCCCTTAGCACAAGCATGCATGCAGGAGAGGGGGTGCTTAGCTGAAAAATCCCCCCCCCCCCTCCTACTGAAGACTGATTGTATGATATAATTCGCCTATTCTAAGGAACCAAGTGAAGAAATGTAAAAAAAAAAAAGTTTAAAACAAGCAAATATGATATACTTTCCTATCTATTTACTAATGCAAGCAGCATAAGACGTTGTTTAACCTCACCTGAACGACCTAACTTGACAGCTAGAAACCGGCGTCTAAAAACGTCTGTTTAGCCGCATTTACATGCCGCATTCAGCCACGTTTGCATCTAGAAACGTTTGTAAAAAAAACAATTTTTTTGTTAAAATGAAAAATGTCTGTAAATGAAATGCTGCTAAATGCGAGTTACCACGTTTACCAGTGTTTACAAGCTGTTACGGGCATTTGGCGTTTCAAATGCCTCTGAACATCTGTCTGAACCCATTTTTTTGCATTCCAAAAAATGCTTCTAAACTCAACTGCCTAGAAATGACTATAAACGAACCTGTGTACATGTACTTATAAGATAACATAGAGGAGAGTTCAGGGGCAGAAAAAAATGCCCAACTGCTCCTAAACATCCGTTTACCAGCAGCAATGTACATGAGGCCTATAGATTCTCAGTCAACTTTGACTGACTGTTTTTAGAGTGCTTTAAAAAGCCTGGTCTTCAGATATGGCCAGCGCATGATGACGCAACTCCAGCACATGCACTGGAGTTAATTTATCCTGACATCAAGCCTAAGTTTGTTTGATTTTTTGCAGAAGACACATAGCATGCAGTGGCGGCTGATAAAGTTTTAGGATGGGGGGGCGACCTTCCTTCCTTTTTAACCTCTCCCACCCCGCCCCTTATAGAATCCACCTACTCCGTCCATTGTATTCCACTTGCTTCCACCCATAGTGTTAGGAGTATACAGCTCAGCATCACAGGACAGAGTATACAGCCCCAGCATCACAGGACAGAGTATATAGCTTAGCCTCACAGAGCAGGGTATATATCTCAGGGTATACAGCTTAGCCTTACAGATCAGGGTATACAGCTCAGGGTCTAAAGCTCAACATCGCAGTTCAGGGTATACAGCTTAGCCTAACAGATCAGGGTATACAGCTTAGCCTCACAGATCAGGGTATACAGCTCAGCATCACAGATCAGGGTATAAAGCTCAGCATCATAGATTGGGGTATACAGCTCAACATCACAGATCAGGGTATACAGCTCAGGGTATACAGCTTAGCCTCACAGCTCAGGGTATACAGCTTAGCCTCACAGCTCAGGGTATACAGCTTGGCCTCACAGCTCAGGGTATACAGCTTAGCCTCACAGCTCAGGGTATACAGCTTAGCCTCACAGATCAGGGTATACAGCTCAGCATCACAGATCAGGGTATACAGCTCAGCATCACAGATCAGGGTATACAGCTCAGCATCACAGATCAGGGTATACAGCTTAGGGTACAGCTTAGCCTCACAGATCAGGGTATAAAGCTTAGCCTCACAGATCAGGGTATAAAGCTTAGCCTCACAGATCAGGGTATACAGCTCAGCATCATAGATCAGGGTATACAGCTCAGCATCATAGATCAGGGTATACAGCTCAGCATCACAGATCAGGGTATACAGCTCAGCCTCACAGATCAGGGTATACAGCTCAGGGTATACAGCTTAGCCTCACAGATCAGGGTATACAGCTCATCACAGGACCCCCGGCTCAGACAGCACCCCCCACAGGACTCGTGGCTCAGATGACAGCATACCCCCCGCTCGCGGCTCTGATGACAGCACCTCATCCCAACTCGCGGGGGGGACTCGCGGCTCTGGGCTCTGATGACAGGCACTTACCACCAGGCTGTAGGTATCCGCTCCAAGTGCTCCTGTGTCTCCACCAGAAAAGCAGCGGCGGCAGAGGTATTCTTCGTGTCTCTTCTGTTCTTCCTAAGCGGCAGGCATCCAATAGGAACTCCTGGTGCTTTGGCCAATCGGGAAACAGGTCTGAGGCCCTGCCTCCTGATTGGCGGGGAGGAACGTTGATGTAAAAATAGCGAAAATGTATTCGCTATTGTCCCACAATTGGGTGGGAACCACCCACCCAACCCACCTTACTTTGAAGCTTATTAGAGTCCCCTCCCATCCCCGCCATAGGAGTCCACGCGTCTGGCATCCTAAAAGGGACTGGGCGCATGGATAGGGAGGCGGCGCCTGTGTGCAACACAATGCACGGGTCGTCACTGATGGCATGCCTCTTCTGCAGCAAAAGCCTGCCTGCTTGCATGCCATTAGTTCCACTTTAATGTCATGCAGGTCCAGCGGCTTCAATACTTACCAAGTCACTGATCCAGGATGATTATGCCTGTCAGACCTTATGACTTTTTTTATTAGCCACATACAACACTGCGTTCGTTCAACTGACAATTGCGTGGTCATGCAATGCTGTACCCAAATAATTTTTTCCCCACAAATAGAGCTTTCTTTTGGTGGTATTTGATCACCACTGCATTTTTTTTTTTTTTTTTTTAAAAACGACCTACAACTTTGAAAAAAAAAAAACAATATTTTTTACTTTCTGCTAAAAAAACATACCCAATAAAAAAATTGAATACATGAAATTTCTTCATAAATTTAGGCCAATATGTATTCTGCTACATATTTTTACTAACAAAAAATCCCAATAAATGTATATTGATTGATTTTGCGCAAACGTTATAGCGTCTACAGACTATAGTGAATACATTGGAATTTTTTTTTTTTTTTTAATACTAGTAATGGCAGCGATCACAGACTTATAGCGGGACTGTGTTATTGCGGTGGACGGTCGGACACTAAGCCCACGTTCACACTGAGGGCGGGTTTGAAATTGTGCGAGTTCGGCTGAAATCCCATGATTTCAAACCAGCATTTCAGTCCAACATCGGAGGCGATTTGACAGACATCTGTTCATGCACAGATGTCTATTGAAATCAACCCTGAAGTCGCCAAAAGTAGTGCAGAAACTACTTTTGGGAATCGGTGCGGCGCCGCAAAGTCAGCATCGCACCGTTTCAGATGGTGCCCTTGCTGGCAATAGGCTCCGATTTGGCAAATCGGCCCAATGTGAAAGTGGGCTAACTGACACTTTTAACACTTTGTTGGAGCCAGTGACACTAATACAGTGATCAGTGGCAAAAATATGCACTGTCATTGTACTAATGACACTGGCTGGGAAGGGGTTAAACATCTAGGGTGATCGAAGGGTTAACTGTGTGCCTAGCCAGTGTTTTAAGGTATAATGTGTGCTGCTTTTTACTCAGGGAAGTGATGGTTTTCATTCCCAGAAACTTCCTATAGTATTGTAAAATAGAAAATGAGGGGAAATCTCCTTAGCAGGAACACACCGCAATAAAAATCGCAAAAGGATTTAACCTTTCTCAAATCTGTCCAAACAAAAAAACATGTCGCCATGCTAATAATCTTTTTTCTTTTAATATTGCTCTAATTATACACATTCAGCTGGCAAACCACATTTGGCCATTATTATTTTTTGGCCAAACACAGGCTGTTTCCTCCAAGGTAGTACAATTTTGTCATGCTTTGATGCTCATTTCATCTGTGGGGAGCTCAGCCAAATATACTTTGAGTAAAAACAGAATATTTTCTTGGTGGATTGCCCTGTAATTCGTTTTTTGCAGCATTTATTTAGCAAGCTAGTAATCTATTACACGTGTAGGTATTACATGGAGAACTATAATATAGGCAGAAATACAATCCTGAAAACAGCAAGCAGATAAAATAACCAACATTTTTTTTCCAATAATACTAAAAATACTAAATAATGGCAAACTAAATTTCAATTAGTGCTCCCTATTTAGTATTTTGGCATACAACCATATTTTGTACCTGAGCCAACTGAGTGGGAGCCATAAAAGTATCACTGTTATACCACCTGGATACAGAGGACGGTCTTCTAACACATGGGGGTATATGATAAGTGCATTGGGCTGCCTTTCAGAATGAATGGCACCACACCGCACCAACTCATTTAAGGTGCGTTGCCAAGCATTACAGTAATGCGTATGTTACCGCAGTGAGATGGTTGAATAGGGCCCTTATGCCGCGTACACACGGTCGGACTTTTCGTCTACAAAAGTCCAACGGACGCTGACGGACTAAAGCTGGCTGGTAATCCGATCGTGTGTGGGCTTCTCCGGACTTTCAACGGACTTTTTCAGCCTCAAATCCGACGGACTTTAGATTTGAAACATGCTTCAAATCTTTCCGACGGACTCGAGTCCGGTCGAAAAATCCGCTCGTCTGTATGCTAGTCTGACGGACAAAAACCCACGCTAGGGCAGCTATTGGCTACTGGCTATCAACTTCCTTATTTTAGTCCGGTGTACGTCATCACGTAAGAATTCGACGGACTTTTGTGTGATCGTGTGTAGGCAAGTCTGTTCGTTAGAAAGTCCGCCGCAAGTCCGTCGAAAGTCCGTCGAAAGTCTGTCGGACTTTTGTAGCTGAAAAGTCCGACCGTGTGTACGCCCCATAAGTCTAAGCTTGTTGGGTTTGACTAAAGAAGAAGCACGAATGTGGTCCTTTTTTTAAAATACAAAAGTATTTTAGATCACTTCTTACTACAGACTTTCCAATTTGGCTCAGCAGCTTAAGGCCCAAAGCTGTTCACATTTGTGTTCTTGCTGTGGTTCACCTGCTGATCAAAATCACCAGCCATGTGACGATGAGTTCCCAAGGACAAAATATCCCACTAATTACATGGAAGAAACTCTTTTACTTTGCCTATTTAGAACTAAGTCACAGAGCATCTTTCTTATTCGCACCGCCCTAGTGGCCAGCGTTCATCGTGATTGACGTCTGGATGATGGATCTACACCAGGGACATTTTTTTTTAATAAAGGACTTGTCAAAAACTGTGTGTGTGTAATTTTATTTACCTTTTGATAATCTTCTGATGAATGAGTAGGGGTACAATGTACCCCAAACTCATTCACATGGGGGGGGGGTGGAATCTGGGGGCATCTAGATTTTGATAAGGCACCCCCACAACCACCGGGCCATGTTAAGGGCATGTGGCCTGGTATGGTTCAGGACAGGGAGGACCGATTGCTCGTTCTCCTCTTCTTTCCTGGTCTGCCAGGCTTCAAGGCTTCATGCTTGGATAAGGGTCTCAAAATTTATATGAAACCCTTATCCAAGCATGAATCCTGGCAGACCAGGAAAGAAGAGGGGAACAAGCAAGTGGCTCTCCCTGTCCTGAACCATACCAAGTCACATGCCCTTAACATGGCCCAGGGCTTGTGGGGATGCCTTATCAAAATCTAGATGCCCCCAGATTCCGGCCCCCCCATTCGAATGAGTTTGGGGTACATTGTACCCCTACTCATTCATCAAAAAATTATCAAAAAGTAAATAAAATTACACACACAGTTTTTGACAAGTCTTTATTGCCAGCAATTGTTTTGTTTACATTTAGCTGTCAGCGGGTAACCCTGCTGACAGCTGATGACTGATCTGTTGTTAAGGAGGGTGGCGGCGCCGCTTCTTGACACTACTGAACATAGCTTGCTTACTGTGCTAAACACTGGCAAAAACGTCAAAAGATTAGCGTTTTTTTTTTATCCAGCGTTTTTTTTTGTTTTTTTTTAAGCAGTTTTAAGCTTCTAGTGTGCATGAAGCCTTAAAAGACAAACACAGGTATTTAGCTACAAATATGCACATATGGCAGATGTACTAGAGGATGTGGTTTTTCTCATGTTTTCCTTAAAATATGGGCCTTGTTTGTTCAATAATAAATTGTATCTAAAAATGCATCATTGTTTTCCTTTGAAAACTAATCAGCTGGCACACTTCAAAAGAACAGCAGGGAAATATCTCCAGCTTAATGTACAGCACTAAAGTGCGCAACGAAGCAAGCTTTCCCCTTCGAAAAAAAAAAAAAATTAAATACATGTCGCTCATTAGACAAGTTTCTATGTGAGAAACGACCTTTCTTTTTTCCCTGACTGTTTTCTAAAGGTCAGGCGAAACTTGATGAAATTTTTATGCGCTGAAAAAGCTTCAGCAGATGAATGTTTAATGAGGAGGTGGCAGCATTCGAGATTCTCCGTTTGAAATGCTCAGATGTTGTAAAGGAGAAGACGCAGCTATTACCTAGCAATAAAAAGGCCTCCATTTGGTATACTTAAAGTTGAATACCTTGCAAGCAAATTTTTATTTTCCTTTATCCAGTTGTAAATAGAGCCAACTCGTTTATATCCTTTGGACTGTAAAATGTGATGTGATGCATTATACTCCTATTGCTATTTTGGTGGAGGTATGCTCTTTTTTTTTTAGGTCAAGTGTGGTCATACCCATAAAGATCTATAGATTCCCTTATCCAAGCGTAACCCTGGGTTGGCACTGATGCAAATTTACAGCGGGTTTGATGTGTTTAGGAACACACAGATTCGCAGGTCATGTAAAAAGCATAGTATTCCATGGCTTTGGTTCACATTTATGTGTTGCGAATTTGGTGCGTGTTGAATGCGATGCGAATTCCTATGGTGCAGTGCGAATTTTATCTTGAAAGGCCTCAATTGAACTTGCAGTAAACTCACAGCACACAGTTCACATCTCTGTGAATTGTTCGCTGTCTGCCTACTGAAATTCACGGTAAAATCGTGGTAAAATTGCAGAAAATTGGCATCTACCTCAAAACATAAGGCAAATTTGCATCTCACACAGGACAAAAAAATGGATTAAATTCTTTCTCAGTACATCGCATTGCAGTAGTGTTAACTTAGGCCAATAGTGTGGATGGACAAATCGCCCGCTGCCGGCTATTGTATTCTGATTGCTGCCACTTGTGGCTGTCTGAATACTTGAACAGTGACTGCAGCTGATTGGATGCATTCACTATTTGGCCAATTTTTTTTCTGCCCGGCTTCTTCCAAGTTTCTCAGGTCGAAGCTTTTCAAGCTGGGTGGTGTCAACAGGGTGACCTGTTTCTTGAAATTTGAGCCATGGTGGGTTGATGACTTGTGTCAAGAAATATCAGCAGAGTTTAAAAGGAAGTGAAGGAAACCAGCTAGCAGGGGCGTTGCTAGGGGGTGGCTATTGGGGCTATAGCCCCGAATCTGGGGCCCATAGCCCCGAGTCTCTTGCCACAGGGTCCCTGCCTAACCAGTGGGTTGTGGCTGCTGTGGCAGGCGAGCTGGCTGCATGAGAGAGGCTGAGGAGAGGGGAGAAGCGAGTGGGGGGACGAGCAGAGATGACATCTCTCTCTGCCCGCTCCACAGCAGCGCTCTTCACAGCTGGGCCTCTTCAATTTGGGAGTGAGGTACTGCGAGCAGCAGAGAGATGACATCATCTCTCACTGCCCGCCACACATCAGCGCTCTTCTGCCCTCACAGCACGGTGGAGTGCAGGTCACATGCTTCCTGTCATCTTTGGAGCTCCACTTTGCAGCCAGACCCCCTTGCTTCAATGTCTGAGGTGAGGCGGGGAGCAGCAAGATGACATCATCTCTCACTGCCCGCCCCGCATCACTGCTCTCCTGCTCTCACTAAATGGACCAGTGCTGCCAGCCTGCCACCAATGCAGCGTCAATGCACATTTGGTGGCATTGGCTGCCATGGGAAGTGACAATCCACTTCAGTTGGCAAGTGACAACCCACATTTGGTGGCCGGTGACATGGCAAGTGTCAATCTGCAAATGGTGGCAGGAGATGTGGCGATCTGCAAATGGTGCCAGGAGATGTGGCAAGTGACAATCTGCAAATGGTGGCAGGTGACGTAGCAAGTAACAATCTGCAAATGGTGGAAGGAGACGTGGAAAGTGACAATCTGCAAATGGTGGCAGGAGACGTGGCAATCTGCAAATGGTGGCAGGTGACGTAGCAAGTGACAATCCACATCTGCTGCCATGTGAAAGTGGCAAGTGACAATCCACATTTGGTGCCAGGCGACATGGCAAATGACAATCAACATCTGGTGGCAGGTGACGGTGGCAAGTAACACACTGCATCTGGTGGCAGGAGATGTGGCAAGTGACACGCCCAGAGCTCCCACTGATTCTGCATTATGGTGAGTTGAACCACTTCATTATATATTGGAATGTAATAATAGAAATAATGCACTTCAATCACCCTGACACCGTATCAACCATGGTGCCACAATAATTAAAGAGCCAACACCAGCCATCGCCCGCAAAAAATTGCTTAGCACCGGTCCCCCCCCCACGTGGGTATGCAAAAAGGTTAGTGACCGCTGCTATGGGCTCTAGCCCCAGATCTTTTGCAGACCTAGCAACGCCCCTGCCAGCTAGTATACATGTATATGAACTGTCTTGCCTACTAAAAAAGAATTTTGGTGTGAGTGGGACAGTGCCGATAAATGTGGGAATTGGTCCCAATGGCTATACAATAGAGTGAGATTTCCTTCAAAGAAGCAGATGTGCATTGATTTGGCAGTATGGTATATGTCGACCTTGTTCTGGTCCTAGGTTGCTACCTCTCTGATCATGATAAACAATTTGCTGAAATAGATGATCAACTCTTGGATGGCATGCCCCCCATACCAGCTTGCTTTGGGGGGCACTCGAGCCGCGTCACAGCTTCCTGTGTCCATTCAGAGACAGAGCCCTGGTTTGGCCCTGCCCCCTCTCTCTCCTGATTGGCAAACTGACTTTGATTGACAGCAATGGAAGCCAATGGCGCCGCTGCTGTCTCAGCCAATCAGGGGAAGAGTTCCGGACGGCCGAGGCAATCAGGGACATCGCTGGATAAAGATGGGGCTCGGGTAAGTATTAGGGGAACTGAGGGGGGGTGCTGCACACAGAAGGTTTTTTTATCTCAATGCATAGAATGCGTTTTAATATAAAAAAAACCTTCGGCCTTTACAACCCCTTTAAAGTGATATTAAAGTCTTGTTAAGTGTTCTTGCATAGCAAGACCACTTATTGTTATCTCACATATATATTATTAAGTGTTCTTGCATAGCAAGACCACTTACTGTTATCTCACATATATATTATTCTTATTATTATAGCCAAATTTACCACCCTAACTCCTCCCACAGTTTTTACACTACATAGACAAGTAATATACCGAAACGTGCGGATTGTTCCCGAATGGTGTGCTATTACTTTGTGGAACGTTTCGCCGAATGGTTCACGAAATATCGTCGTTTTTGCGGCGAAATTGGTCCCATAGGAATGAATGGGGAAACTAGAGTGGGAGATGACAAAAGCTGGAAAATCAGAACATGATTTCTAAACTGCCGCCACTCCCTCATTTTCAAGCCCACTTACATAAATCTTATATCAAAACGTTCAGCTATCCCTGCTGCCACTAAACATGTCCACGGCTAAGCCATAGTCCTGATAGTTTTCACAATATGACCATTTGTTTGCAACTCACGCCGTCCATTGACATTCATTGAAACTACACTCTAGCCCCCTCCAAATTTGAAGGGCAATTTCTAAACTGCGACTGTGCCTTCATTTTTAATATTTCAGAGACATACTATGTATCAAAATCTAGGTCTGGGTCTTGTGATTCTCACAATATAAAGATCTTCGCTGTAGGATGTATAGTTTTTAAAATACGGCCATTTGTTTAGAGGTCATTTCAGGAAATTTTAGCCATTAATCAGAGTGTACTGTTAGTGTTTGTTTTGTTGCCATGGTTACCAAAGCTTCTGTTATACACAGGGGGGAGGTGGCTGGAGCATCTCAGCTGATTACAGAGCCCGGGAGGAATATGATGGGGCAGTTTTGATGGGGTAATTCTGATGGGGCAGTTTTGATGAAGCAGTATTTGGGAAGCATAAACAGGGCATGAGCGTTGCTAGGAAACAGTGGTTGTAAACACAAGATGCTGAGACACTCCAAATGCATGTGACTTCATCTGCTAGACTTGATAATGCTTGTAGACTCCTCCCACAGTTTTCACACTACAGAGACAAATAATATACCGAAACGAGCGGATTGTTCCCGATTGGTGTGTTATTACTTTGTGGAATGTTTTGCCGAATGGTCCACGAAATGACGTTTTTGCGGCGAAATTGGTCCCATAGGAATGAATGGCGAAATGTTCAAAACTAGAGTGGGAAGTGACAAAAGCTGACAACCCCATGATCAGCCAAAACATTATGACCACCCCATGATCAGCCAAAACATTATGACCGCCCCATGTAAAAAAAAAAAATATTTTTGAAAAAAAAAAGTAATTTTTGAAAAAAGTAAAAAAATAATTTTTGAAAAAAAAAAATCATTTTTGAAAAAAAAAAAAATATATTTTTGAAAAAAAAAATATTTTTGAAAAAAAAAAAATTATTTTTGAAAAAAAAAAATATTTTTGAAAAAAAAATTACTTTTAAAAAAAAATTATTTTTGAAAAAAAAATATTTGAAAAAAAAAATATTTTTGAAAAAAAAAATTATTTTTGAAAAAAAAATTACTTTAAAAAAAATAATAATTTCGAAAAAAAAATTATTTTTGAAATAAAAAAATTCATTTTTGAAAAAAAAAATTACCTTTGAAAAAAAAAATTACTTTTGAAAAAAAAAATCATTTTTGAAGAAAAAAAAATCATTTTTGAAGAAAAAAAAATCATTTTTGAAGAAAAAAAATTCATTTTTGAAAAAAAAAATTACTTTTGAAAAAAATGTTCAGCTCTTTCAGCGAATGATGGAACTTTTTTACTACTATTTATACTTTTTAAAATATTAAGCTTTTTAACACTTTTCACAGTTACTCAAGCCACTCCACCCCACCCAGTTACTCCGCCCACTCCAGTTGTAGAGGCAAGAACACTTTAACAATTTCCCCAGAAATTGTACCTTTTCTAGTTTTTTTTGTTTTGTTTAACCACTTCCCGCCCGGCCTATAGCAGATTGAGGAAGTGGTTCTGTTATCCTGACTGGGCATCATATGATGTCCAGCAGGATAACATGGGGGCACGCAGTGGGGCGATCGCGGGTGCGGCGTGTCAATCTGACACACCGCATCTCTGATCCTGGTGAGAAGCCTCTGACAGAGGCTTCTTACCACGTGATCAGCTGTGACCAATCACAGCTGATCATCGCGTGAACCAGGAAGTGCCGGTAAACATTCCTCGGTTCGCGCTGACAGTGAGAGCCGATCGACGGCTCTTCCTGTCAGAAGGGGTGTCTGTGCTGATAATCAGCACATTGATTATCAGCACAGCCCCCATCGGATGTGCCCATCACCTGCCAATCAATGCCCAACAGCTTCCAGTCAGTGCCCCCTCAAAAAAATCTGTGTCCACCACAGTGCCAATCAGTGCCCACCACAGTGCCAATCAGTGCCCAGCAGTAACACCTGTCAGTACCTCATCATCAGTGCTATCTATTAGTGCCAATCAATGCCACCTATCAATGCCCATCAGTGCTGCATATCAGTGCCGCCTCATCAGCGCCAGTCAGTGAAGGAGAAAACAAAATTTTATGACAGAAACTAAGAAAAATATATATTTTTTTTTTTCAAAAATTTCGGTCTGTGTTAGTGGTTTTGCACAGAGCAGCCCAGATCCTCCTCTTCTTGGATCCCTCACCAGTGCTCCTGCTGAGTTCCCTCATAGCAAGCTGCTTACACTCGAGGCACAGACCATTCAGACATGGAGCAGTGGCTCGGCCCTGCCCCCTCTCTCTCCTCATTGGCTCACTGATCTTGATTGACAGCAGTGGGAGCCAATGGCGCTTGCTGCTGTCTCAGCCAATGAGGAGGGAGAGTCTCGGACAGGTGAGGGTCTCATGTAACATTGTTGGATCGAGATGGGGCTCAGGTAGGTATTAGGGGGGTTGAGGGGGCTGCTGCACACAGAAGGTTTTTTATAGTAATGCATAGAACGCATTACAATAAAAAAAACTGCTTTTGGAACCACTTTAAGCTCAGACAATAAAACATGGAAACTGATTAGTTTCTTTGCCGAGGTGCACCAGATTTTTTATGGTTCAGTTTTAGTAAATAATCACCTTTGTGGCTAAATCAGTGAAATGGGTAGACATTTTAAAAAATTTTAGCCATTAGTTCTTTTCTATACAATTACAATAAAAAGTATGTGAACTCTTTTGAAACTATATGGATTTCTGCACAAATTGGTCATAAAATGTGATCTGATCTTCATCTAAGTCACAACAATAGACAATCACAGTCTGCTTAAACTAATAGCACACAAAGAATTAAATGTTACCATGTTTTTATTGAACACACCATGTAAACATTCACAGTGCAGGTGGAAAAAGTATGTGAACCCCTAGACTAATGAGATCTCCAAGAGCTAATTGGAGTGAGGTGTCAGCCAACTGGAGTCCAATCAATGAGATGAGATTGGAGGTGTCGATTACAGCTGCCCTGCCCTATAAAAAACACACACCAGTTCTGGGTTTGCTTTTCACAAGAAGCATTGCCTGATGTGAACAATGCCTCGCACAAAAGAGCTTTCAGAAAACCTACGATTAAGAATTGTTGACTTGCATAAAGCTGGAAAGGGTTATAAAAGTATCTCCAAAAGCCTTGCTGTTCATCAGTCCACGGTTAGACAAATTGTCTATAGATGGAGAAAGTTCAGCACTGCTGCTACTCTCCCTAGGAGTGGGTGTCCTGTAAAGATGACTGCAAGAGCACAGCACAGACTGCCCAATGAGGTGAAGAAGAATCCTAGCGTATCAGCTAAAGACTTAGCTGACACTCAGACTCTGGTATATGCTAACATCCCTGTTAGCGAATGGATTTAATGGGAGGATACCACAGAGGAAGCCACTGCTGTCAAAAAAAAACATTGCTGCACATTTACAGTTTGCACAAGAGCACCTGGATGTTCCACAGCAGTACTGGCAAAATATTCTGTGGACAGATGAAACCAAAGTTGAGTTGTTTGGAAGAAACACACAACACTATGTGTGGAGAAAAAGAGGCACAGCACACCAACATCAAAACCTCATCCCAACTGTGAAGTATGGTGGTGGGAGCATCATGGTTTAGGGCTGCTTTGCTGCGTCAGGGCCTGGACGGATTGCTATCATCGAAGGAAAAATTAATTCCCAAGTTTATCAAGGCATTTTGCAGGAGAACTTAAGGCTATCTGTCCACGAGCTGAAGCTCAACAGAAGATGGGTGTTGCAACAGGACAACGATCCAAAGCATAGAAGTAAATCAACAGAATGGCTTAAACAGAAGAAAATACGCCTTCTGGAGTGGCCAGTCAGAGTCCTGACCTCAATCCGATTGAGATGCTGTGGCATGACCTCAAGAAAGCGATTCACACCAGACATCCCAAGAATATTGCTGAACTGAAACAGTTCTGTAAAGAGGAGTGGTCAAAAATTACTCCTGACCGTTGTGCACGTCTGATCTGCAACTACAGGAAACGTTTGGTTGAAGTTATTGCTGCCAAAGAAGGTTCAACCAGTTATTAAATCCAAGGGTTCACATACTTTTTGCACCTGCACTGTGAATGTTTACATGGTGCGTTCAATAAAAACATGGTAACATTTAATTCTTTGTGTGTTATTAGTTTAAGCAGACTGTGATTGTCTATTGTTGTGACTTAGATGAAGATCAGATCACATTTTATGACCAATTTGTGCAGAAATCCATATCATTCCAAAAGGGTTCACATACTTTTTATTGCAACTGTATATATCGATTTTAGGGCAAAATAACTTAAGTGTCAGCAAGCCCCAATTTTTTTTATGCATTGACTCTAACATGAATGTATCTGATTGTGTGCTCAGTGTTTATATACCGTGTGTGTGTACACACACGCATGAACTTTAATGGTATCCCAGTCTTAGTCCGAAGGGCTCAACATTGAGTTGGCCCAACCCTTGCAGCTATAACAGCTTCAACTCTTCTGGGAAAGCTGTCCACAAGGTTTAGGAGTGTGTCTATGGGAATGTTTGACCATTCTTCCAGAAGCGCATTTGTGAGGTCAGGCACTGATGGTCGAGAAGGCCTGGCTCATAATCTCTGCTCTAATTCATCTCAAAGGTGTTCTATCGGGTTGAAGTTAGGTCTCTGTGCAGGCCAGTCAAGGTCCTCCACCCAAAACTCGCTCATCCATGTCTTTATGGACCTTGGTTTGTGCACTGGTCCAAATCATTTGGTGGAGAGGGATTATGGTCTGCACGTAAAGGCAGGTGTCCCAATACCTTTGGTAATATAGTGTGCGTATGTATATACAGTAGGGCAAAAAAGTTTTTAGTCAGCCACCAATTGTGCAAGTTCTCCCACTTAAAAAGATGAGAGAGGCCTGTAATTGTCATCATAGGTATACCTCAAATATAAGAGACAAAATGTGGAAACAAATCCAGACAATCACATTTGTCTGATTTTTGAAAGAATTTATTTGCAAATTATGGTGGAAAATAAGTATTTTGTCAATATCAAAAGTTCATCTCAATACTTTGTTATATATCCTTTGTTGGCAATGACAGAGGTCAAACGTTTTCTGTAAGTTTGCACAAGGTTGTCACACACTGTTGCTGGTATGTTGGCCCATTCCTCCATGCAGATCTCCTCTAGAGCAGTGATGTTTTGGGGCTGTCGCTGGGCAACACGGACTTTCAGCTCCCTCCAAAGGTTTTCTATGGGGTTGAGATCTGGAGACTGGCTAGGCCACTCCAGGACCTTGAAATGCTTCTTACAAAGCCACTCCTTTGTTGCCCGGGCGGTGTGTTTGGGATCATTGTCATGCTGAAAGACCCAGCCACATTTCATCTTCAATGCCCTTGCTGATGGGAGGAGGTTTGCACTCAAAAATCTCACAATACGTGGCCACATTCATTCTTTCATGTACATGGATTAGTCGTCCTGTTCCCTTTGCAGAGAAACAGCCCCAAAGCATGATGTTGCCACCCCCATGCTTCACAGTAGGTATGGTGTTCTTTGGTTGCAACTCAGCATTTTCTCTCCTCCAAACAGTTCTACTTTGGTTTCATCTTCATATCTCTCAATCCTCTTCTGGATCATCCAAATGCTATCTAGCAAACCTCAGACAGGCCCGGACATGTACTGGCTTAAGCAGGGGGACACGTCTGGCACTGCAGGATCTGAGTCGCTGGCGGCGTAGTGTGTTACTGATGGTAGCCTTTGTTACGTTGGTCCCAGCTCTCTGCAGGTCATTCACTAGGTCCCCCCGTGTGGTTCTGGGATTTTTGCTTACCGTTCTTGTGATCATTTTGACCCCACGGGGTGAGATCTTGCGTGGAGCCCCAGATCGAGGGAGATTGTCAGTGGTCTTGTATGTCTTCCATTTTCTAATTATTGTCCCACAGTTGATTTCTTCACACCAAGCTGCTTGCCTATTGCAGATTCAGTCTTCCAAGCCTGGTGCAGGTCTACAATTTTGTTTCTGGTGTCCTTCGACAGCTCTTTGGTCTTCACCATAGCGGAGTTTGGAGTGTGACTGTTTGAGGTTGTGGACAGGTGTCTTTTATACTGATAACAAGTTCAAACAGGTGCCATTAATACAGGTAATGAGTGGAGGACAGAGGAGCCTCTTAAAGAAGAAGATACAGGTCTGTGAGAGCCAGAAATCTTGCTTGTTTGTAGGTGACCAAATACTTATTTTCCACCATAATTTGCAAATAAATTCTTTCAAAAATCAGACAATGTGACATCAGACATTGTCTGCATTTGTTTCCACATTTTGTCTCTCATATTTGAGGTATACCTATGATGACAATTACAGGCCTCTCTCATCTTTTTAGGTGGGAGAACTTACACAATTGGTGGCTGACTAAATACTTTTTTTGCCCCACTGTGTATATATATATATAAATATATTTGCTTATTTAGTATATACTTGGGTGATGCTGCCATTTTTTGGATTTCATTATTAATAGCGGCAACACTGTTACAGGTGACGGTTCATCTTCTGCATTGCCACCCTCTCTGCCCATGCTTCATTTGCCCACTGTGAGGTAACCATGAACTTCCTCTTTTCTTCCCAACTTTCCTCCCCAAATGACCCTGTTGGGTGGCTTGTAGGGCACCTCTAGCAGGGTGATTGACAGCAGCTTCTTCTTCCCAGCTAGCCCCTCCACAAGCCAACAAAGCATGTTATGTAGGATTAATACCCAGGGGGAAGGAACCACTGTCAATCACTCTGCTAGAACTGCTCCACAAGCTGATGAAGAGGGTCATGTGGGGCGATTCACCAGCAGAGTCATTGATGGCTGATCCTGAATTAATGTCAGCAGATAGTGTCACAGGTTTCCTCTTATATCCACCCACTGATCACACAGTGCAGTGTTGGAGTAAACTGGGGATATCAAGTGATCACGATGTACAGTAGCCCCTAAAAAGGTGGTTTACAAGATTTTATTTAAAAAAACTGTTGTTTAAATGGTTTAACCACTTGCTGACTGCCTCACGCAGATATACTGCGGCAGAATGGCACGGGCAGGCAAAATCACGTACCTGTACGTGATCTTCCCCCCCCCGGTGCCTGAGGCGGTCGGCTTCTGTCCGGGAGCGATCAGAGGTGAGGGGGAGGCCATCCATTCGTGGCCCCCCCCTCGCGATCGCTCCCAGCCAATGAAATCCTTCAATCCTTCCTCTGTTGCTGTATAGTAAACAGCGGCAGAGGAAGTGATGTCATCTCTCCTCGGCTCGGTATTTTCCGTTCCGGAGCCGAGGAGAGAAGACATCAATGTGAGTGCACAACACATACACACACAGTAGAACACGTCAGGCATACTTTTCACCCCCCATCCCCCCCCCCCCCCCCCGTCACAGTGACACCAAGCAGTTTTTTGTTTTTTTTTTTCTGATTACTGCATTGGTGTCAGTTTGTGACAGTTAGTGTGGTAGGGCAGTTAGTGTTAGCCCCCTTTAGGTCTAGGGTACCCCCCTAACCCCCCTAATAAAGTTTTAACCCCGTGATCACCCCCCGTCGCCAGTGTCACTAGGCGATCGTTTTTCTGATCGCTGTATTAACGTCACTGGTGACGCTAGTTAGGGAGGTAAATATATAGGTTCGTCGTCAGCTTTTTATAGCGCCAGGGACCCCCATATACTACCTAATAAAGGTTTTAACCCCTTGATTGCGCCCTAGTTAACCCTTTCACCAGTGATCACCGTATAACTGTTACGGGTGACGCTGGTTAGTTAGTTTATTTTTTATAGTGTCAGGGCACCCGCCATTTATTACCGAATAAAGGTTTAGCTACCTGATCGCCCGGCGGTGATATAACTTGGGTTTTAGGGTCAGATAGGGTCTGTGTCGCCCCAGGCAGCGTCAGGTTAGCGCCAGTACCGCTAACACCCATGCACGCAGCATACACCTCCCTTAGTGGTATAGTATCTGAACGGATCAATATCTGATCCGATCAGATCTATACTTGCGTCCCCAGCAGTTTAGGGTTCCCAAAAACGCAGTGTTAGCGGGATCAGCCCAGACACCGGCTAGCACCTGCGTTTTGCCCCTCCGCCCAGCCCACCCAAGTGCAGTATCGATCGATCACTGTCACTTACAAAACACTAAACGCATAACTGCAGCATTCGCAGAGTCAGGCCTGATCCCTGCGATCGCTAACAGTTTTTTTGGTAGCGTTTTGGTGAACTGGCAAGCACCAGCCCCAGGCAGCGTCAGGTTAGTGCCAGTAGCGATAACACCCACGCACGCACTGTACACCTCCCTTAGTGGTATAATATCTGAACGGATCAATATCTGATCCGATCAGATCTATACTAGCGTCCCCAGCAGTTTAGGGTTCCCAAAAATGCAGTGTTAGCGGGATCAGCCCAGATACCTGCTAGCACCTGTGTTTTGCCCCTTCGCCCAGCCCACCCAAGTGCAGTATCGATCGATCACTGTCACTTACAAAACACTAAATGCATAACTGCAGCGTTCGCAGAGTCAGGCCTGATCCCTGCGATCACTAACAGTTTTTTTGGTAGCGTTTTGGTGAACTGGCAAGCACCATCAGCCTAGTACACCCCGGTCGTAGTCAAACCAGCACTGCAGTAACACTTGGTGACGTGGCGAGTCCCATATGTGCAGTTCAAGCTGGTGAGGTGGCAAGCACAAGTAGTGTCCCGCTGCCACCAAGAAGACAAACACAGGCCCGTCGTGCCCATAATGCCCTTCCTGCTGCATTCGCCATTCCTAATTGGGAACCCACCACTTCTGAAGCACCTGTACTTCACCCATTCACATCCCCAACCAAGTGCAGTCAGCTGCATGAGAGGCATTTTCTTTATGTCCTCCCGAGTACCCCTACCCAACGAACCCCCCCAAAAAAGATGTCGTGTCTGCAGCAAGTGCGGATATAGGCGTGACACCCACTATTATTGTCTCTCCTGTCCTGACAATCCTGGTCTTTGCATTGGTGAATGTTTTGAACGCTACCATACACTAGTTGAGTATTAGCGTAGGGTACAACATTGCACAGACTAGGCAAACTTTCACAGGGTCGCCCAAGATGCCATCGTATTTTGAGAGACCCAAACCTGGAACCGGTTACAGTTATAAAAGTTACAGTTACAAAAAAAGTGTAAAAAAAAAACACAAAAAAATATATAAAAAAAAAAAAAAAAAAATAGTTGTCGTTTTATTGTTCTCTCTCTCGCTCTATTCTCTCTCTATTGTTCTGCTCTTTTTTACTGTATTCTATTCTGCAATGTTTTATTGTTATGTGATATATGCCGAAGCATGGGTGCAGCAGGGGCGGAGGAGCGATTTGCTCCTAACTTTTGGGGCGGATGCCCCCATGCTTCGGCATATATAAATGGTGCATGTATGCCCATCATTAGAAGTGGGTGGGTGAAGGGAGGTATTCTAATGGTGGGTATACCCACCGATCAATCTCTTTTTTTCGTTCAGCCCACAGGCTGCATGAAAAAAAAAAGATTACAATATATGCCCAACAAGGACCAGCAAAGTACTGGTATGTTGCTGGACTTTGAGTGGTTATACCAGAATGATGCCTGCAGTTTTAGGTATCATCTTGGTATCATTCTTTTCAGCCAGCAGTCGGCTTACATGTAAAGGTAATCCTAGCGGCTAATTAGCCTCTAGACTGCTTTTACAAGCAGTGAGAGGGAATGCCCCCCACCGTCTTCCATGTTTTTCCCTGGCTCTCCTGTCCCAACAGGGAACCTGAGAATGCAGCCGGTGATTCAGCCAGCTGACCATAGAGCTGATCAGAGACCAGAGTGGCTCCAAACATCTCTATGGCCTAAGAAACCGGAAGCTACGAGCATTTCATGACTTAGATTTTGCCCGATGTAAACAGCGCCATTGGGAAATTGGGAAGGCATTTTATCACACCGATCTTGGTGTGGTCAGATGCTTTGAGGGCAGAGGAGAGATCTAGGGTCTAATAGACCCCAATTTTTTCAAAAAAGAGTACCTGTCACTACCTATTGCTATCTTAGGGGATATTTACATTCCCTGAGATAACAATAAAAAAAAAAAAAAAAAAAAAAAAAAGCACCCCTGTCCCCCCCTGCTCTCGCGCAAAGGCGAACGTAAGCGTCGGTCTAGCGTCAAATGTAAACCGCAATTGCACCATGCATGTGAGGTATCACCGCGAAGGTCAGATCGAGGGCAGTAATTTTAGCAGTAGACCTCCTCTGTAAATCTAAAGTGGTAACCTGTAAAGGCTTTTAAAGGCTTTTAAAAATGTATTTAGCTTGTCGCCACTGCACGTTTGTGCGCAATTTTAAAGCATGTCATGTTTGGTATCCATGTACTCGGCCTAAGATCATATTTTTTATTTCTTTAAACATTTGGACAATATAGTGTGTTTTAGTCCATTAAAATTTAAAAAAGTGTGTTTTTTCCAAAAAAAATGCATTTGAAAAATCGCTGCGCAAATACTGTGAAAAAAAAAAATGAAACACCCACCATTTTAATATGTAGGGCATTTGCTTTAAAAAATATATAATGTTTGGGGGTTCAAAGTAATTTTCTTGCAAAAAAATATAATTTTTTCATGTAAACAAAAAGTGTCAGAAAGGGCTTTGTCTTCAAGTGGTTAGAAGAGTGGGTGATGTGTGACATAAGCTTCTAAATGTTGTGCATAAAATGCCAGGACAGTTCAAACCCCCCCCCCCCAAATGACCCCATTTTGGAAAGTAGACACCCCAAGCTATTTGCTGAGAGGCATGTCGAGTCCATGGAATATTTTATATTGTGACACAAGTTGCGGGAAAAAGACACATTTTTTTTTTCTTTTTTTTGCACAAAGTTGTCACTAAATAATATATTGCTCAAACATGCCATGGGAATATGTGAAATTACACCCCAAAATACATTCTGTTGCTTCTCCTGAGTATGGGGATACCACATGTGTGAGACTTTTTGGGAACCTAGCCGCGTATGGGACCCCGAAAACCAAGCACCGCCTTCAGGCTTTCTAAGGGCGTAAATGTTTGATTTCACTCTTCACTGCCTATCACAGTTTCGGAGGCCATGGAATGCCCAGGTGGCACAAAACCCCCCCAAATGACCCAATTTTGGAAAATAGACACCCCAAGCTTTTTGCTGAGAGGTATAGTGAGTATTTTGCAGACCTCACTTTTTGTCACAAAGTTTTGAAAATTGAAAAAAGAAGAAAAACATTTTTTTTCTTGTCTTTCTTCACTTTCAAAAACAAATGAGAGCTGCAAAATACTCACCATGCCTCTCAGCAAATAGCTTGGGGTGTCTACTTTCCAAAATGGGGTCATTTGGGGGGGGGGTTGTGCCATCTGGGCATTTTATGGCCTCCGAGACTGTGATAGGCAGTGAAGAGTGAAATCAAAAATGTACGCCCTTAGACATCCTGAAGGCGGTGATTGGTTTTCGGGGCCCGTACGCGGCTAGGCTTCCAAAAAGTCCCACACATGTGGTATCCCCATACTCAGGAGAAGCAGCTGAATGTATTTTGGGGTGCAATTTCACATATGCCCATGGCCTGTGTGAGCAATATATCATTTAGTGACAACTTTGTGCAAAAAAAAAAATTTGTCACTTTCCCGCAACTTGTGTCAAAAATATAAAATATTCCATGGACTCAACATGCCTCTCAGCAAATAGCTTTGGGGTGTCTACTTTCCAAAATGGGGTAATTTGGGGGGGGGGGGGTTGTGCCATCTGGGCATTTTATGGCCTTCAAAACTGTGATAGGTAGTGAGGAGTGAAATAAAAAATTTACGCCCCTAGAAATCCTGAAGGCGGTGCTTGGTTTTCAGGGCCCCGTACGCGGCTCGGCTCCCAAAAAGTCCCACACGTGGTATCCCCATACTCAGGAGAAGCAGCTGAATGTATTTTGGGGTGCAATTTCACATATGCCCATGGCCTGTGTGAGCAATATATCATTTAGTGACAACTTTTTGTAATTTTTTTTTTTTTTGTCATTATACTCATTATAATCACTTGGGACAAAAAAAATTAATATTCAATGGGCTCAACATGCCTCTCAGCAATTTCCTTGGGGTGTCTACTTTCCAAAATGGGGTCATTTGGGGGGGGGGGTTGTAGTGCCCTGCCATTTTAGCACCTCAAGAAATGACATAGGCAGTCATAAACTAAAAGCTGTGTAAATTCCAGAAAATGTACCCTAGTTTGTAGACGCTATAACTTTTGCGCAAACCAATAAATATACGCTTATTGACATTTTTTTTACCAAAGACATGTGGCCGAATACATTTTGGCCTAAATGTATGACTAAAATTGAGTTTATTGGATTTTTTTTATAACAAAAAGTAGAAAATATCTTTTTTTTTTTTTTTTTTTCAAAATTTCTTTTGAAATATCTTTTCTTTTTCCGTTTATAGCGCAAAAAATAAAAATCACAGAGGTGATCAAATACCAGCAAAAGAAAGCTCTATTTGTGGGAAGAAAAGGATGCAAATTTAGTTTGGGTACAGCATTGCATGACCACGCAATTAGCAGTTAAAGCGACGCAGTGCCAAATTGTAAAAAGTGCTCTGGTCAGGAAGGGGGTAAATCTTTCCGGGGCTGAAGTGGTTAATATATGGTTTTCTTATGATCAAACTGGTTAAACATGGGTTTACACAAATGACATGATTGTAAAGAAAACAAAAAGAATTAGGAGAGGCAACAAAAAGTACTATTGCAGATGATCTAACTAAAAAGATTGTGTTTGTGGAAGCCATTCTGGCTTTGAGTAGGCGTCAGTATTATAATTCATTATATTCAGTTTTGCTGAAGCAGTGCATTACTTATTTATTGTGTTCAATTGTTAATTGATTTCTCTTAATTGACATCCCATTTCCTCTTCTGCAGCTGTGTTGGGGCAAATCTGTGCTCATAATTGCAGTATGTTAATTACTCAATGGTTTAGCAAAATCTGTAAAGGCATTTATTTTCTGATTGGAGGTTAATAGCTAACATTCCAATGCAGAATTTTCCGTATGCTCCCAAAAAACAGATTCTTTTATTTACAGTTACTGTTCATTTTAACAATCTACTGGCAAATAGATAACCAAGGCGTCATGTACACTGCTGCTGGTAAACAGACGTTCAGAGGCAGTTGGATGCTTTTTTCAGCTGCCCCTGAACTCATCCAATGTTATCTTATGTGTACATGTACACAGGTTCGTTTAATGTCGTTTTTAGGCAGTTGCGTTTAGAGGCTTTTCTTTTAAGGCAAAAAAATGAGTTCAGACGCTGAAGTTTCCGACGTTTCAGACGCCAAACGTGTTTAGCCGCGTTTTTGTTTAGAAGCATTTTTAAAGGTGCCCTATTTTTTTACATTACAAAACTTAAAAATGATAGTAAATGATGAAAAACCACAAACATTTTTTTTAACCACATGCCGACCAGCCGCCGCAGTTGTACTGCGGCAGAATGGCACGGCTGGGTGAAACGACGTTATATACTAGCACGTGGCTCCCAAACAAAATTGACGTCCCTTTTTTCCCACAAATAGAACTTTCTTTTGGTGGTATTTGATCACCTCTGCGGTTTTCATTTTTTGCGCTATAAACAAAAAAAAAAAGTGACAATTTTGAAAAAAAACGCATTATTTTTTACTTTTTGCTATAATAAATATCCCCCAAAAATATATAAAAAACGTCAGTTTTTTTTCAGTTTAGGCCGATACGTATTCTTCTACATATTTTTGGTAAAAAAATCGCAATAAGCGTTTATTGATTGGTTTGAGCAAAAGTTATAGCGTCTACAAAATAGGGGATAGTTTTATGACATTTTTATTAATTTTTTTTTTTTTACTAGTAATGGCGGCGATCAGCGATTTTTATCATGACTGCGACATGGCGGACAGATCGGACACCTTTGGCGCTATTTTGGGACCATTCACATTTATACAGCGATCAGTGCAATTAAAAATGCATTGATTACTGTGTAAATGTGACTGGCAGTTAAGGGGTTAACCACTAGGTGGCGTTGTAGGGGTTAAGTGTGTCCTAGGGAGTGATTCTAACTGTGAGGAGGGGGGGCTGTGTCTGACACGACACTGATCACCGCTTCCGATTACAGGGAGCTGTGATCAGTGTCATTAGGCAGAACAAGGGATGTTTACATCAGCATTTCCCCGTTCCATCTCTCCGTGAGACGATCGCAGGTATTCCCACGGACATCGAGTCCGCGGGACCCGTGATCATGCCCACGGAGCTCCCAGCAGGCACGCGCAAGCCGCCTCTTAAAGGGCAACATACAGGTACATTAATCTGCCTGTACGTGCCCTTCTGCCGCAGTATATCTGCGTGAGGCGGTCGGGAAGTGGTTAAAAACTTGTAATTGCTTGCAATACTATATAGACCATTTATATACCCCTAATGATCCCATGATCCAATCCAATACACCACTAGCATTGCTGTTAGCCAAAGTAGAATTGAAATTTGACTTATATTATGTTAGATTTGAACCAGATGACCCCACCATTGAGCTTGACCCTGACTTGATCAAACATAGTTGCATGAAATGTAATATCTGGCTTTTTTAATTTCCTCACATATGCTCATTATGGGATCCATAGTAAAGGCACCGAAATTGAGGTAGATACAAGTACACTGCTGCTCTCTCTGCTGCTGCTACTCACTCTAGTCTCACAGAATGGCTGAAATAGTTAAATAATACTGTTTTTTGTGCTTTGAGAGGGTCTTATGATGTTATCTTAAATAAACGCTTCTAGACGCGAACGCGACTAAACGCGGCATGCAAACGCAGCTAAACGAGCGTTTTTAAACGCCGATTTAAAGCTGTCAAAAAAATTGTTCAGAAGAGGTTGCCTCAGCGTCCCGTGTACATTAGGCGTTAGGGCTGATTCACACCAGCAACCACGCTGTTTGCACAGACACTGGTATGCAATGATTGCCATAGCTAGAGATCTGAATTGCATGAAACTGTTTTGTTTTTTTTTGTTTTTTTATTAGAATCTTATTGAAATGTCACAAGTGACATTTCATTAGGTTCTGTTCTCCACAGAAGTTTTGGTATGCTATGGTCTACATTGTAATGATCTCCACTCATACAGTGGCATGAACTGATACCATAGGAAACAAGGCTAATTGCATTGTCTTTGTGTTGGGACTGCGCTGGCCAACACTGCACATCCCAATGCAAATGGTTTGAATAGTAACTCCACTTTTGTGGGGGGGGGGGGGGGGGGGGGATGGCAAATAAAGAAAAAATAATATAGCGTATACAATTGCAACACAAGTCCTATTGTAATTGAATGTTATTAAAATGGCCTTTCCTTTTCAATCTGCAGCTGCTCTAATTTTCTGTAAATGCAATGCAATATGGCTACCTGGAGTTGTTCTGTACACAGAATGTGTACTGGACACACCCCAGAAACATAATTTCTCTTTCAATATACACTATCATCTCTGCTACAGGCCTTCAGTTTTTTTTCTGCCTAGTCAAGAGTAAGGACATAGTTCCCTGCTGGGATCTCTGATCCGGAAATTTTTTTGATTTGCTTTTTAAACAACTTTTATTTTTTCTCTTGGATTTTTTCCTGTGGGATCTACAATCAACTGCCGGACTGGGCAACGGGCTGGACACTAAGATCCAGTGGTCTCCCCAGTCTGGCCAGCAAGCGCATGCAGACGGCAGCTACGCACTAGGTCGGCCGTGACATAGCCTCACTGGACGGGGGCTTGGCCTGCGAGTTAAACATCTCGTGTGGTCGCATACGACCGGGTCTCAGCCTGAGTCGCAGCGTTCCTCATGGCCGACAGCCCCCCACTTCGGCGGCTCAGAGGATCTGTCTGGGAGCGTTACCCGCGCACTCGCTGGATCAGTAAGTAAGGGGCCCCCTCCTCTCTTTCCCTGGAGTGGTGTGGGGCGCAGGTACTCCCTGGGGTGGTTGGTCCCTCTAGGGTTCTCCTCCTAATCCCCCCCTTCCCCAGGTGAGACCCAGGCCTCTGGCTTAGGTGCCTCAGACACTCTGTCCACCCCCCTCCCCTCCAGGGTTGTCACTATGGGGGGGTACACCTTGGCTCCTGCTGGATGGTTGGGTGGGTGACCAGGCATCCGCAGATCCGCCGCCCCCCCCCCGCGGCGGCCCTCCACTAATTTAGGCTGCAGCTTTGCGGCCTCCCGAGCACTCGCAGCGGGCGGCTGAAAATTTAGGCTGCCACTTTCCGTTGCGGGCATCCGCAAACTTTTCTTGGCTCTAGCCTGGTCTGGTACCCCGCGGACCTGTGCACTCGTGGTGGGCAGACAAAAATTTAGGCCGCGGCTTTTGCGGACTGCTAGTCCGCACAGCCACGCCGGATGCTTTCTTCCAGCAGGACAGGGGGTTGTTTGAGTGGGCCCTCCATAGGCGCCCCCTGTGAGGGGCCTTAGTGGATGCCCCCCGTGAGGGCCGTAGTGGATGCCCCATGTGAGGGGCCTCAACCAGTGCCCCCTCTGAAGGGCCCAGTGGTGTCCCCTGTGCAGGGCATCCGTAGGCGCCCGTGAGGTGTCCAGTGGTGCCCAATGTGTGGGGTATCCGTAGGTGCCCCCTGTGCGGGGTCTTAGCCAGTGCCCCTGTTAGGGGTCCAATGGTGCCCCCTGTGCTGGGTATCAGTAGACGCCCCAGTGTGTGGTCTCGGACGGTGCCCCTTGTGAGAAGCCGTGGTCAGCGTCCCCTGTGCAGGGCCTAAGGCGGTGGAGGTTTCAGTCGGCGGCCCCCTGTGTTGTTTGCATTTTCACAGGTGGCGCTTAGGCATATGGGCTAGTAAATGACCCTCCCCGCCCTCCCCTGCCTCATCGGCCTCGACTGATCCTATGTCTGGCTCTGCTATCATGGATGTGGCCCACCTTGTGAGGTTCGTGGCCACACTCCCTGTCCTGACAGTTAGTGAGGTTGTTTCTCCACAACTGCAGTGGCGCACAAGAAGGTGCTGGTTGTCTCCCTTACTACATCTGTGCAGGAAACTTTAAAGATGGAAGATGCAGCTGTGGCTGCAGCAGAGGTGCCGGTCCCCTTGGCACCCATAAACTGTCTCACACGGCAAAAGCGTTCCCTTCTCCATCCTATTTTGGAATATTTGTTCGTATAGACTGGGAGTGTCCAAAGCGTCCCTTTGTGGTTCCAAAGGCGCTCCGCTGTGAGGTACCCCATGTGGGGTCCCTCCTTAAAGAGTGGACTGTTCCACCAGTAGTGGATCCCCCTGTCTCTAGGTAGCACAAGGCGACAATGATTCTGGTAGAGTAGTCTCTGGCTTTTAAGGATCCGGCTGACATACCTGGAGGGGGAGCAGATTACCTCTGCTTTCGCTGAGTTGGCAGACCAGTTGGTCTGGGGGCTGCAGTTTGTATGCGATGCCTCTTGGACACAGTTCACTTGGTTGCTAAGCTCTCTGTTTCGGCAGCGGTGCTTAGACACGTATTGGGGCTTAAGTGTTGGTCTGCAGACTGGGCCTCTTAAAAAGCTCTGACTGGTTTACAATTTCAAGGCAATGTCGGTTTGGGGCTAGCCTGGATGACATTGTTACAAGTCTCATAGGAGGGAAGTGTACATTGTTTTCCACAGTCTGATGTCTTCTACATGGTGTCTTCCACAGTCTGAAATGGGGAAAAGGGCCTTGTAGCAGATGCAGTCCTGCCTGCCACATAATGGACCTGGTCTGGCGAGCCGAGAGTGGGGCGCACTAGACCCACGGACAAGGCCCCTTCAGCATGAAGGTATGCCTTCCACAGTCTGAAATGGGGAAAAGGGCCTTGTAGCGGATGCGGTCCTTCTGCTTGGCACGCAATGGACCTGGTCTCGCGAGCCGAGAGTGGGGCGCCCTAGACCCACGGATAAGGCCCCTTCAGCATGAAGGTATGACCTCACCTATGTCCTAGTGTTCCGGCCTTGAACCCCGAAAAGGATTTTTCCTCCCAATTGGCGTCTGTTCCCAGTTCTCCTTGGGGCTGTGCAAGCCCTGTTGCTTGAGGGTGTGCTTGTCTTGGTTCCAGTGGGTACAGAAGGTCAGAATGGAGTCCATCCGCATGCTGTTGGCGTCCCAGGGCGACATTCGGGCTTCTGTCGACATCACGGATGCTGATTACACACTTCAATATGTGCCCAATACCTACACTTCCTCCATTTTACTGTGGGAAAAGAGCATTTTCAGCTTGCGTTGTTGACTTTTGGTCTCGCCTCCACCCCTCGCGTACTCACAAAGGTGTTGGCCCCAGTTCTGGTGTGGTTACGTCAGCAGGAGATTGCAGTCCTGGTCTGCTTGGACGATCTTCTTCTGCGAGCAGAGTCCTTGGCTACCCTGAGGGGCGACGTAGCTCGCTATACAGACCTCAGTTTTCAGGTGGCTTCTATACTACCTGAAGTCTGCTCCGGCTCCTTCCAGAAAATTGGATTATCTGGGCCTGACTCTGATTTCATCTCTGGCCAGAGTGTTTCTTCCTCTGGACAAACTCCAGAAGTTGCATGCTGTGTTTCAACTACTGTTGTCTCGCAGGTGGGCCTCCCTGCAGTCCCGCATGTGGGTGTTGGGCCTGATGGTATCTACCTTCGAGGCGATTCCATTTGCGCAGTTCCATGCAAGCTCCTTTCAAGTGAGATCCTGGCATAAAGTCCCCGAGGTCTCTGGGCTATCAGATTCGGCTGAGCCAGAAAAACTGGGGGTTCCCTGGTCTGGTGGCTTCACTCTCCGGGATTTCGGCAGGGCACATCCTTTCTCCCCTTGTATTGGACAGTGGTCACCACCAATGCCAGTCTGTACAGGTGGGGAGTTGTCCTGGGACTGGGTTCTTCTCAGGGTCGTTGGACGCTGGAGAAATCCAGACTGCCGATTGATATCCTGGGACTTTGAGCGATCAGATGTATGGATCATGGGCGTCGACTTCGGGGGCTCCTGGTCTGATGATGCCACGGCGGTAGTCTATGTTAATCACCAGGGTGGAGCTAAGAGTGTTGGCAGCCCTGACAGTAGCCAGCATCCTCCGGTGGGCAGAACGCCTTGTTCTGGCCCTCTCTGCCATATGCATTCTAGGAGTGGAAAAATGACAGGCAGTTGCCTCAGTCGGCTAGTGTTGGTCCACGGAGTGGTCCCTTCACCAGGACATGTTTCATCGGATATGTCTCCAATGTAGTACCCCCAAGGTAGACCTGTTGGCGTCCCGGCTTAACGGACCGGTACTGAGGTTTCTGGCAAGCTCACTGCAGACGCTCTGGTGCGGCCGGTATAGTCGAATCTACGCCTCTCCTCCTCTCAAGATTCTGCTGCGGCTTTTGCGCAGGATCAAGGCTTAAGGGATTCGGTCATTCTAGTGTTCCCAGATGGTCTTGTCGGTCTTGGTATGCCGACCTGGTGCCCATGGTCACTGACGTCCCTTGGTGCCTGCCTCTCAGGGAGGTTCTACTGTCCCAATTACTGATCTTCCATCCTCCTTCAGTCCCTGGTTTTGAAGGCCTGGCTGTTATGAACCAGGTGCGGAAGTTAACGACGCTGCTGAAGGCTAGGAAGCCTTTCTCTGGGAAGATTTACCAATGGACATGGATAGCATACATATCCTGGTGTGAGGCGCTTGCCATTTACCCTCGTTCTTTCTCGGTGGCTCAGATTTTGACCTTCCTTCACGGGGGCCTCAGTGTTTTTCCTAGGCATCCCCTGATCTCGCACTCCCTGGTGAGTACTCTTAATCTAGAGGTTCGTCATCTGCTTCCACCGGTGCAGTCGCTTCTACCACCGTGAGATCTACTCTGGGTGCGTTCGGTTCTACAGGAGCGTCCCGTTGGAAATATTCGGGAGATTCCTTTGCTTGCTCTGTCCCAGAAGGTGGCTTTTTTGGTTGCTATCGCCTCTGCTCGCAGAGTGTCGGAACTGTAGGCATTACCATGTCATACTTCTTACCTGGTGATCCACAAAGATGAAGTGGTTCTTCGCCCTTGTCCGTGGTTCCCTCCTCTGATTCCTTTTGACTAAGGACATTTTAATGCCTTCCCTGTGTCCCAGGTCAAAATGTCCTAAGGGATTTACCTTACATGCCCTGGATGTGTTTGGGCGATTCAGGTGTATTTGGCAGTCACAGGGCCTTTTCGGAAATCAGACTCACTGTGATCACAAACAGGTCAAAAAAGGGGCTGTCTGCTTCTTCTGTGACCTTTCTAGATGGATCAGAGAGACGATGACTCTGGTCTATTCTATCAGGGGTTCCTCCTTTCCCCGTTACTGCGTATTCTGCTTGTGGCTTCTTGGGCCTTCCATCATCAGGCGTCAGCTGCTCTGGTTTGCAGGCGGCCACTTGGTTGTCAGTGTGCACGTTCACAAAATTCTACAACGTGGATGTGCTGGCATCTGAGGATGCTTCTTTTGGCTGCAAGGTATTGCAGGCTGCTGTTTAGAGGGTCTATGTGTTTGTCCAAACACAAGATGAATGTAAACTCCATTGTTGCCACTGTAAAATGGTTTTAGTGTCCACTAACATTTAGAAAGGGACTTGGCAAAAGTCCTATGGCTCCTTAAAAAGAAAAAGAAGGGCTTAATATGGTCAGTGGTCCAGGACTTGGTGAACATCATCCTATTCATTACTCCCTCTGAAGGCTGTTGTATGTGGCAGAGCAGCCTCTGACTGCCGCTGAACGACTTTCATGTTAGTTGGTCATGGAATATTAGTCAGTCCCTCTACATATAGTTGTGGTGGACACTGGAATCTTTTTGACATCTACAACGGTGGCGTTTATTTTTATTTTTTATTGGCATTTATATTCTATAATTGGAAGTTTTTCTCGCATACAGTGGTGTAAAAGAATTGATGAACATTTTAAAATTTTCTCACTAGTAGAGTTTCTCACTAGTACTCTACATAACTTGTGCATCTATATATTTAATTAAAAGCACAAACCTTATGTTGTCTAGTATTATATTTGGAGTTAGCAGCTGTTTTGTTCTTGGTTTTATACTTTTGCATTATTTAAGTGCAGTGTTTTAGGGTGACCTACTTTGGCTTGCTGTGTAGGAGACGACTAGTTCTTATTTTCTGTAGTGCAGTGGTTGTTAACCACTGGGCCATGGTCCAGAATCGGGCCACAGCCTTCCTCCTGCAAGGGCCTGGTTTCCTTTTTGCCAGCTAGACTTTAGCTGTTGGAGCAAATCGGGGCCGCAGCTCTTGGAGTGGGGGTGGAGCTGCACGGGGGGTCCTTCTGGCCAACTCTGGGTGCCTGACAGTGACAGCAAATTGATGCACATCAGACTTCACCTACACTACTGGTTCAGAGCTGAAGCTAAAACTTTTACCCATTCCGGGGGTCAAATGGAGTGCATGGCAGAAACAATGTCGGTGTCATGAGGGATCTTGGCGTATGTGTTTCTGATGCTTGTTTCACCAAGCCCAGGTCTGCAACACAGCGATGGAGCCCCAGCTGGAGCTGGTGGGGGAAGAGGAGCTTTTCAAAGAGTAACTGCAGTCCGCTTTAATCAAGACATAGCCTAGCTGAAATTACACAGAATCCTTCTGTGGCCTGCAGGTGCGCCTGAACTGCATTGCACATGGAAGGCTGTCAGGGAAAAGTGCAATTTACTGCTTGTTGTGTATGTATGTGTGGCTTGGGGGTGGCTAGCTTGGGGTAAGCATTCACGTTTACATCCTCCTCCTGGGGTCTTATCTATTGCTGGAGCTGCACATCGTGGATGCCGTTTTTGAAATTGCAAGTTTGTATCCATTCTGATTAGTATGTGCATTCATGTGATGAGTCACTGTGCAAAAATTTCAGCTCCAGGGACTTAACATTGCATTGAAAATGAGAGAACTGGGATTGTAACTAGTAGGAATTGGTCAGATTTCACTGTTTATTATTCATTAAACAAGAATTGTATCTGTAAGACTTATACACAACCTTTCCCCAAGTTATTCTGACCAATCAAGAAATGTTAATAGATATAAACTATCCAATGGCTAATCAATTATATTGTATCAAGACCATCCTTGAGAACAAATAGAAGGGCAGTTTATTAATGTTTGACAGGACACAACGGAAACTTTACTGTGCGGGAGTATACAAAAGCATCATACTGTAGTTGTAAGTCTTACCTTTCTAGAACCTTATTGTACCTGCCCATTCTAGTTTGAGTGGTACATGAGGGTCTAACTTGTTGGCTGTGCTTTACTTGCTATAAAAAGTAATGTGTGAATAGCTACAGTGTGCCAGATAACTTTTAGGCCAATCTTTGGCCTTCCATTGCCTGATAGACATTTGTTTGCTTCAAGCTGATTTTGTGTTCCCATACAAATCCATGGAATGCAAAACCTGCTTGAAGTAGGTTAAATGCAGGTCGGAAGGAGCTAAAATTAATTCTGAATGAACTTAGACGCATGCATCGGTCAATGAATTCTGAATCATCTTGAAAACATGCATTAATCACTAAATACTGAACAATCTTAGATGCATGCACCAATCAATGAAATGTGAATAATCATTCTCACTTCATTTTCACTCATTCCCCCAGAAGAAGACCTTTATTGTTAATGGTCGAAATGTGTTGGAGCTCTCCAGTATGACTATATATACCTATATCATGCTATGTTTTCCATGTATATTCACGGCTGTATTATGATGTACCTGTAATAGCCTCACCTACAGAGCACATGTTTTAATATACCCTGTTTCCCTGAAAATAAGACCTAGCGTGATTGTCAGTGATTGCTGCAATATAAGCCCTACCCCCCAAATAAGCCCTACCCTGAAAATAAGACCTACAAGGACTTTAACTAGGACTTATTTGGGGGGGGGGGTAGGGCTTATATTGCAGCCATCACCAACAATCACGCTAGGTCTTATTTTCGGGAAAACAGGGTAATCAATGTATTTGTATTTGATTACTTTTTTCAATAAACTTATACCTTTTTAACCACTAAGCCACCGGCCACCGTCATATGACGGCGGGACGAGGCTTCTGTTGTTCTGGGAGGACGTCATATGACGTCCTCGCCCTCCCGAGCCACTAGGGGGCGCGCGCGCGTGCCCGCTGCGTCGCTCGGGACCCGGTGCGCGTGCCCAGCGGCCGCGATGTCCGCCGGGCACCCGCGATTGCTGGGTAACAGAGCAGGAGCGTGGATCTGTGCATGTAAACACAGATCCACGTCCTGTCAGAGAGGAGAGGAGACCGATGGCGTGTCCCTTGTACATAGGGACAGCGATCGGTCACCTCCCCCAGTCAGTCCCCTCCCCCCACAGTTAGAATCACCTCCTTAGGTCATACATTAACCCCTCAAGCGCCCCCTAGTGTTAACCCCTTCCCTGCCAGTCACATTTACACAGTAATCAATGCAATTTTATAGCATTGATCGCTGTATAAATGTGAATGGTCCCAAAAATGTGTCAAAAGTGTCTGATGTGTCCATCGCAATATCGCAGTCACAATAAAAATTGCAGATCGCCGCCATTACTAGTAAAAAATAAATAATAAAAATGCTATAAATCTATCCCCTATTTTGTAGACGCTATAACTTTTGCGCAAACCAATCAATATACGCTTATCGCAATTTTTTTTTACCAAAAATATGTAGAAGAATACATATCGGCCTAAACTGAGGAAAAAATTTGTTAAAAAAAAAAAAAAAAATTGGATATTTATTATAGCAAAAAGTAAAAAATATTGTGTTTTTTCAAAATTGTCCCTCTTCTTTTGTTTATAGCGCAATAAATAAAAACCGCAGAGGTAATCAAATACCACCAAAAGAAAGCTCTATTTGTGGGGAAAAAATGATAAAAATTTAATTAGGGTGCAGTGTAACATGACCGCGCAATTGTCATTCAAAGTGCGACAGCGCTGAAAACTGAAAAATGGCTTGGGCAGGAAGGGGGTGTAAGTGCCCTGTATTGAGGTGGTTAATCTACTTTTGAATTTTTTGCTGCAATAGAAAACCCCTTGGGGAAACCTTTCCAAATTATATTTGAAATGTGAACAATCTTAGAAGCATACACCAGTCAATGAAATGTAAACAATCTTGGACGCATGCACCATTCAATCAAATGTGAACTATCTTGGACGCATGCACCAATCAATCAAATGTGAACAATCTTGGACGCATGCACCAATCAATGAATTGTGAATAATCTTAGAAGCATGCATCGGTAAAAGAATTCCGAATGCTCTTAGAAGCATACATTAGTCAATGAAATCTAAATGATCTTAGAATCTTGCAACGATCATCGAATTGTAAATGATCTTGGAGGCATGCAAGTCAGTCATTGGTCAGTGAATTCTGAATTATTTTAGAGGCATGCATCAGTCCGTGAATTCTGAATTTTTTCAGTGGCATGCATCAGTCAGTGAATTCATAGTTATTTTAGATGCATGCATCGGTCATTTAATGCCGATTTCATTTAGATGCATGCATCGGTCAGTGAATTCTGAATTATCTTAGAGGCATGCTTTGGTCAATTAATTCTAACTGATCAGTAGAATTTTAAAGAGGAAGAGGTACCATGCTAATAAGCCCACATCTTATGTTATTCATGAAAACACATCTTTTGAAGCAAAATTACTTTGAGTGCATATAATGAAAAATAACACAAAAACAATGGTAAAAGACCATATCCATATGTTGCATATAAAGCAAGGTTCACATATTCAATAACCTAATTCTTGTTACATAAGTGGTCCACATGAGACCTCAACGCATTTCGAACACCCTATTCTTCAGAAGCACATGTGAACACAATATGAATTGATTCTTTAAAAACAATAAGCATTAAATCATCATCCTACAACAACATCCTGATGAACCAACTCACATAAGGCACAGGGGAGCATTTCATGGACCACAGGTCACTAAGCGACACCAAAAGTACCACCCATTCAAATTGTATGTGTTATAGCCATGATTTAAACTCTCCAAGAAAAAAACAATTGATAGGGGATAACATCTAATTAATCAAATAAATGTACTTAAATGTCCAGATCATCAGCCCAAATGGTAAAATTGGCCAATGGATTATATCGATTAGTTGCCCCTAGAGGAGGTTGCCCGCCAAAAGGCATCTTAGAGGCATGCATCGGTTAATGAATTCTGAATGATCTTAGAGGCACACATCCATCAATGAATAATCTCGTGATTGTCAAATGGTTAATAAACCTTCTCTGTATACCACTGCAAGTTCAAGGTTGAGTTGGATTCTTTGTGGAAAATAAAAGTGATTGGTGGTTTTAGCTGTGTTATGCCTTATGCCTTACTACACCATGTTTCACTCTGCTGGTTCACCGTTTCTTCATCATCGATGTTATGTAAAGTGTAGGTGTCACTACCCCATTCCCTGTACTGTGCGAAATTAAAAGTTGGGCAGTGATCCATTTAATTAACAATAATTACACTGCCTGGCCTCCTACATTAAAAGCATATCTTGAAAGTCACTTTTCAGGGCCTTTTGTTCAGTAAAAAATATTTTTAGTCTTGCCAATTCTTTAATGAACCATTCACCTTGTGTATCTCCCTTCCTCCCCAGTAGATAGTTTTACATTGGCATCACTTTCTTGTCCCTAAGCTCTTCAATGTGCATTGTATAAAATCAATGGAAAAACAGTAGATGGGGTTTGGAGTGCTATTCCCTGAGGGTCCCCTGCTGCTAATATCAGAAACCAAGCATCTTCCAAGTTCCATATCAATATAAAATTAGCTGGTCTCTTTCCAGAAGGGATTGTGTGCTGCTGTGAAGCAGAAACCTGAACCTTTCCTTCCTTCCCTCCTAGTATTTTGTCTTTTGGATCATTAGAATTGCCTGGCCAAAAGCCTTTTCTTAACCTTCATGTATTTTTATGACATTATTTGTGCAATAGAGACAAAAAGGTGAATAATATTAGTACTCAGCAAAAGACAAGTGTAGCAATAGAGAACAGCAGGGTTTGACTTCCAACATGACTGAAGAACTCCAATCACAGCAGCAAAACATTTTTTTCCAGAAATTATAATAGTTTCTTCCTGTCTGTCAAATGATTTATATTCCTCTGCAAGCCGTTCCTTTGTTTGACCTGTGTTCTTCATGATCGATGGTTGCTTCCCCCCAGATCTAATGCTACCCATGCACTTGGCAATTTTTAGACAATTGCAACCATTTTCAACCATTGTGCAGTAAAATAAAATGACCAATTGATCAAGAACCTATTAAAAGTTTAGATCATTTTATAGTTTCAATAGAAATAGGTTCCATTGGGCTGTTCAGTCATTTTTGTATGGTGAAACTGATTGAAATTGAAACTACCCAGTGAGGGAAAAGAGTATTTTTTTCTGCTAAGGGGACAGGACAACTATAACTGCCTCAAAGGGGCCATGTACAGTCAAATCTTGGGCGAGGACCTCCTTCCCTCAGCCAGGACATTAAAAATGGGTCATGGATGGGTGTTCTAGCATGACAATAACCCAAAACACACGGCCAAGGCAACAAAGGAGTGACTCAAGAAGAAGCACATTAAGGTCCTGGAGTGGCCTAGCCTGTCTCCAGACCTTAATCCCGTAGAAAACATGTGGAGGGAGCCTGAAGGTTCGAGTTACCAAACGTCAGCCTTGAAACCTTAATGACTTGGAGAGGATCCGCAAAGGGGAGTGGGACAAAATCCCTCCTGAGATGTGTGCAAACCTGGTGGCCAAAACGTCTGACCTCTGTGATTGCCAACAAGGGTTTTGCCACCAAGTTCTAAGTCATGTTTTGCAAAGGGATCAAATACTTATTTCACTCATTTAAAATGCAAATCAATTTATAACTTTTTTGAAATGCATTTTTCTGGATTTTTTACTTGTTCTGTCTCTCACGGTTTCCCTCACTGTATGGCGAGCATAATGCAGAAGAGAAGCTTAGAGTTTTCTGGCTGCATGCTTGTTCCAGGTCAGTGACTCACTATGTAGTAATGCCCAGGGCCCTCACCTTTTAAAGTGAATGTATATTTAGTAGAGAATGCACCAATATATCACCGCCAAAAGTTATCGCCCCAAAATAGGGTTACTGGTGCTTTGCAGATAGAAAAAAAGGTGCCGATAAGGGCCACCAAAAAATGCCTGCAAATTTGCCTTGACTTTCATAGGTCATGTGACTCAAAAACCACATCAAACATGCAACACGGGTGCGTTTTTGATGCGTTGTGCGCAATGGACCAGTGTGAAGACATACAGTGGATATAAAAAGTCTACACACCCCTGTTAAAATGTCAGGTTTCTGTGATGTAAAAAAATGAGACAGATAAAAAATTTCAGAACTTTTTCCACCTTTAATGTGACCTATAAACTGTACAACTCAATTGAAAAACAAACTGAAATTTTTTAGAGGGGGGAAGTAAAAATAAAAAAACTAAAATAATGTGGTTGCATAAGTGTGCACACCCTCTTATTATTGGGAATGTAGCTGTGTTCAGAATTAAGCAATCACATTGAAACTCATGTTAAATACCTGCCATCATTTAAAGTGCCTCTGATAAACCCCAAATAAAGTTCAGCTGTTCTAGTAGGTCTTTCCTGACATTTTTTTAGTCGCATCCTACAGCAAAAGCCATGGTCCGCAGAGAGCTTCCACAGCATCAGAGGGATCTCATTGTTAAAAGGTATCAGTCAGGAGAAGAGTACAAAATAATTTCCAAGGCATTAGATATGCCATTGAACACAGTGAAGACAGTCATCAAGGGGAGAAAATATGGCACAACAGTGACATTACCAAGAACTGACGTCCCTCCAAAATTGATGAAAAGATGAGAAAACTGGCCAGGAAGGCTGCCAAGAGGCCTACAGCAACATTAATAAAGGAGCTGCAGGAATACCTGGCAAGTACTAGCTGTGTGGTACATGTGACAACATTCTCCCGTATTCTTCATATGTCTGGGCTATGGGGTAGAGCGGCAAGACGGAAGCCCTTTCTTACGAAGAAAAACATCCAAGCCCGGCTAGATTTTGCAAAAACACATCTGAAGTCTCCCAAAAGCATGTGGGAAAATGTGTCATGGTCTGATGAAACGCAAAAGGTTGAACTTTTTGGCCATAATGCCAAATAATATGTTTGGCGCAAAAACAACACTGCACATCACCAAAAGAACACCATACCCACAGTGAAGCATGGTGGCAGTATCATGCTTTGGGGCTGTTTTTCTTCAGCTGGAACAGGGGCCTTAGTCAAGGTAGAGGGAATTATGAACAGTTACAAATACCAGTCAATATTGGCACAAAACCTTCAGGCTTCTGCTAGAAAGCTGAACATGAAGAGGAAACTTCATCTTTCAGCATGACAACGACCCAAAGCATACGTCCAAATCAACAAAGGAATGGCTTCACCAGAAGAAGTTTAAAGTTTTGGAATGGCCCAGCCAGAGCCCAGACCTGAATAGATTGAAAATCTGTGGAGTGATCTGAAGAGGGCTGTGCACAGAAGATGCCCTTGCATTCTGACAGATTGTTTTTGCAAAGAAGAGTGGGCAGATATTGCAGTCAAAATGTGCCATGCTAAATAGACTCATACTCCAAAAGACTGAGTGCTGTAATAACATCAAAAGGTGCTTCAACAAAGTATTCGTTTAGACCCCTTTCACACCGAGGCACTTTACAGGTGCTATAGTGCTAAAAATAGCGCCTGTAAATCGCATCTCCTTTCACTCCAATGTGAAAGCCCGAGTGCTGCAAAAAAGTCCTGCAAGCAGCATCTTTGAGGCGATGTAGGAGCGGTGTATACACCGCTCCTAATACGCCCCTGATCATTCAAATCAATGGACAGCGGCGCTTTGCGGGTGCGCTTTTAACCCTTTTTCGGGCGTTAGCGGGGGTTGCAAAGCGCCCCGCTAGCAGCCAAAAAGCGCTGCAAAAAATATGGTAAAACACCGCTTAAAAAAGCGACACTTTACCACCGACACCTGGGCGCTGCCAGTGTGAAAGGGCCCTTAAGGGTGTGCACACGTATGCAACCATATTATTTTTGTTTTTTTTATTTTTACTTCCCTCCACCTAAAAGATTTCACTTGTTCAACTGATTTGTACAGTTTTATAGGTCACATTAAAAGTGGGAAAAGTTCTGAAATGGTTTATCTTTGTCTAATTTTTTTACATCACAGAAACCTGACATTTTAACAGGGGTGTGTAGACTTTTTATATCCACTGTACATAGAATTTAAAGGGATGCATTTTTCCTGAGCTTCTCTTGGGCTTTTTTTTAACGCAAAAGTGCTCCAAAAACTTTTAATTAAAAAGTCAAATATGATACAATTATATATACTATATATATATATATATATATATATATATATATATATATATATATATATATATATATATATATATATATATTAAAAACTGTCCATTTTGGTTTTCAGCCAAGTGCATCCTGAATTTTTGGTTTTGGTCTAGAATTTTCATTTCATTGCCCCTCTAATATTTAATTTGTACATTTTTGATTTATTTATTATGACCAGGGCCTATAAAATGTAGTCATGTTAATTTAAAATATTGCATATTAGTTCACTCCCTGATCTGCTGTAACTGTGGTAAAAATTGTGAAGACTCGGGTCGAACTTCTTAATGAACCTAAAACGTTCCTAAACACATTCAATCATTAATTCGTTTTATCTTCCTGGCGGCTAAGATAGCAATTGTCATGGCTTGGAAAAGCCCTGTGATCAACCTATCCTTGTTGAAACGCAAACATACTTGGATCGTCCTTATTAAAAAAAAAAATTGTCAGTACACTTTTTGAGATAAGCAATCGCTGTTTGGAACCCTTGGCTGTCTTACCTAAAACTACCACCTGAATAGTGGCAGACTGGTGGTTGGGCAGTGGCGGCCTCCTGAGTGGGTATTCTTCTCCTACCTCCCTCTTTTCCCTATTTCCTCCTGTACTCCTTTTTCTTTTTTTTTTTCTTAACCCTTTTTTTTTTGCATCCTTTATACTCGGTTGTACTCATGTTGTACATTTTTTTTTTCCTTTATCAGTTGTGCATTCTGTGACATGCTGCTTATATAAGTATTGTTCTCCCAGAAAGGTCATGGTTTTATCTCTCTATGGCAGTGGTTCTCAACTCCTCTCCTCCGGACCCACTAACAGGCCAGGTTTTCAAGATAACTGAAATACATCACAGGTGATATCATTTGCTGCTCAGTGATTGGAGTATTTTAGTCTGCATCTCCCCAAGGTAATACTTAAAATCTGGCCTGTTAGTGGGTCCTGAGGACAGGAGTTGAGAACCACTGCTCTATGGTTTTCTGAGCCCTTTTAACCCCTCTTCCCTGGTGGAGGGGGGATTTGGGTGCTGTATTTTAACTTAATTACAGAGTTTTAAATTTATGAGATTTTGCAGTAAGCCCTCCCTGGCTTCCTTGACCCCAGGCGGGGATACTGCTTTCAAATGACACCTCACACTATATCTGACCCGAGCATTATGCTTGACTTAGCTGTTAGGATATTTTGCTGTTAAGCACTTCTTTGATTGTTATATACAAGTTTTTATTGTTTCATTGTACACCTGTACACTTTACTATTGGAAAAGTCTTGTATTTTTCTTTTCACAAAAAACAATAAAAACGATTGAATCAGAAAATATTATATATTAATATTTTAGCCCTGGTTCACACTGATGTGATGCAAGAAATGCACAAGATTTGCTGTGTTTCCCCGAATTGCACTGCATAGCAATCGCATGGTGTCCATGCAATCTGCTGCGGGTGACAATGTTAGATTAACAACACCCCGAAACAGATCACCAAATGCAGTGCGATTGCCATGAACACCCATGCGATGCGATTTAGGTGTGGAAGAAAATGGGTCCTGCGCCATTTTGGTGCGGATGTGCAATTTGAACCATACAAAATCTTTGTCTCAAATCACACCGCACAGACATCGCATGTGACGTGCACAGGAATGCAGTGAGATTGTCATGTCCCGCACTGCACAAGTGTGACCCCCAGTCTTAATCTAGAAGGTGGTGCTGTTTTGTCAGTTTCACACATTCGGGTATATTAGTTTTCAAGCTCTCATTTACAGAACTGTAAGAGCGCCAGACCAAAAATAGATGAGAGTCCAGGATAATGTTTATTGTTGATAAATAGGTCATAAAAACAACCAGTTGATCTTTTTCTGCCATCCCTTTTCTGCATAAGAGGAGAGAAGTGAAGAAAAAGATCAACTGGTTGTTCTTCTGACCTGTTTATCAACAATTACAATTATCTTGGACTTCTGATCTGTTTTTTGTCTGGAACTCCTTTCTGTAAATCTATGGTTTGAGTCGATGTCGGGGTGCCCATTAAGGGACGCCTTGCTGTGTGAAGCCGCATAACCAGAGCTATTGAGCCTGTTTGAAGTTTTCCCAATGCCTCTTTAAATATGATGTTCTGGAGTTTACAAAGCTGTATCAGGGATTCCTCCCTCAGAAGAGAGTTCAGAAGATAGTTTGAGTCAGATAAACAGAGCCACAAAGTAGTCGGTATCTTCTCTGCCGCCCCTTCAGCTTACTCATAGTGCTCTGCGAATCCTTTGTCTTGTTTTTGTTTACTTTACTGTAACAAGGACTTTATTATAGATGGGTATATTCATTTGTTGTGTATTTAATGCACACAACAAAAAGCACATCAAAAAGAGTACTGAACTGGACAGCAGTGAGTCTGGATCAAAATCCTATGTGGAGAGATCTGAAAACAGCAGTTGGGAAAAGGAACCCTTCCAATCTGAGAGACCTAGAGCGGTTGGCAAAAGAAGAGTGGTCCAAAATTCCAGTAGAGAGGTGTAAGAAACTCATTGATGATTACATAAAGTGATTGATTTCAGTTATTTTTTCCAAGGGTTGTGCTACCAAATATTAATTTGAGGGTGCCAGTAATTTTGTCTAGTCCATTTTTGGAGTTTTGCATTGAATATGTCAGATTTGGTTTTTGTTTTTTCTACTTTTTTTGTGTCCTACCAACAATACAAACAAAAAAAAATAAACATGAGAACGCCTAAACATTTTGTAATTGCAACAATTTTCTGGGTGAAGTGGTGCATTATCTGACAGAAATGCAGGGGTGCCAATATTTTGGCAATGACTGTACGTTACAAAAAAAAAATAGGGCATGCATCCTTTAGGGTGAATTTTGCTGCAAATGTGCATGTTAACTTACCGTAACAGTGTGAATCCAGCCTTGAAGTTTGCCATATACTGTTGTAGATCTTTAGTTGAATCAGATAAATTTGGTCGGGGCAATTTCCTTGAAAATAGATGAAGCCTTTCTCACAGAGCATAACTCAATGAACCAACTAGGGGTGACCTTCATTACTTTTGATAGGACACACTAGTGTTTGGCTTTTTTCTGTGGTACACACGGTTTCATCTACAAGCTGATCTTTAAGCCAGACTACAGATTGATCTTTTTGCCTCTTTAAACCTTTGTGACTTTTTCTTTATTGAAGACCATTTTTCAAAGTAATAACAAAGAATAACTTTGTTCTGAGATCCCCTGGTGTTTGAATGTCAGGATGATCTAAATAGCCTCTCTATAATATTTTGTCAGATGGAAGTTTTAGTGGACATTAACAGATAGAGAGGAAAACAAGGTGTGAAACGTTAGTGCTGGTTGTCAATGGGGGCATTTAGAATTGATTGGCCGAGTTTAAAACAATACTAACTGTTTTCAATGAATTTATATTTGATTTCCATCTCTACACATTCTGTAGAAAAAGATCAAATCTAAAATAAGTTCCATATACATTATCTACAGACCTATAGAAAACCATACCAAATTTTCCAAGCTATCCAGTTGCTTCCTTTAAAGTAAAATTAGGATTAAAAAACACCCAGAAATGTTTCCAATTTTTTATGGATATAGATAGATTGGAGTGTGTGGGCAGTTTTGGTTGAAGCATGAGGGCATTTGCACTCCCAGGTCTAAAACAAAATCTGCGTTTATTCTGTGTACAATAATACCTAATCCTGGCACTTGAATGTCGCACCAAGTATTATAGACTCTCAGGTTGTACCTGGTTTGGTCACCAGTTGTTATAGACCCATTTGATGTACCTCAGTTGGACACAACGCATTATAGACCCCTTGTTGTAGCTGGGCTGCACACCAAATTTTAGGGGTTTCCTTGTTGTTCCTGGGTTGTAAACCAAATATTAGGGGTTCCCTTGTTTGTACCGGGATGGATACAAATTATTATAGACCTGCTTGTTGTACCTGGGATGGATACCAATTATAGGCTCCCTTGTTGTACCTTTGTTGGAAACCAAATATTATAGGCTTCCTTGTTGTACCTGGGTTAGACATTATTGTAGGCCCCCTTTTCATGCCTGGGTTGGGCACCAAATATTAGGCGTCCCCTTGTTGTACCTTGGTTAGACAAAGTATTATAGACCCTCTTGTTGTCCTTGGGTTGGACATTATTGTAGGCCCCCTTTTCGAACCTGGGTTGAGCACCAAATAATAGGGGGTTCCCTTATTGTATCTTGATTAGACACAAAGTATTATAGACCTGCTTGTTGTACCTGGTTTGGACATTTTTGTGGGCCCCTTGTTGTACCTGGGTCGGGCACCAACTATTAGGGGCCCCCTTGTTGTAACTTGGTTACACACAATGTATTATAGACCTCCTTGTTGTACCTGGGTTGGACATTATTGTAGGTCCCCCTGTTGTACCTGGTTTGGGTACCAAACTGTAGGGGTCCCCTTGTTGTTCTTGGTTAGACTCCAAAGTATTATAGACCTACTTATTGTACTTGGGTTGGACGCACAGGTTTTGATTTACTAAAACTGGACTGTGCATGGTGGTTAATCCGCTTCTAACTTCAGCTTGTTAAATTAAGCTTTGACAAAAAACCTGGAAGCTGATTGGTTTCTGTGCAGAGCTGCACCAGTTTTAGTAAATCAAACCCAAAGTATCATAGGCCCCTTGTTGTACCTGGGTTGGGCACCAGTTTTTATAGCCCCCCTTGTTGTAACTTGAATCGGTATTTAAATTATCATTTTTTTTTTTTGTGCCAGGCAAAGATGCTGCTTAATATGCATAAAATGCATTCCTACCCTTCTGATTTGGGTTCAGTCTCAGACAAGTCTCTGAAGGTGTTGGGTTTGCTAAGGACCACTGTGGTTTCTCAGGAATATAAATAGGTATAACACAGTTTGTAATGCACATTTCAGCATGACCAAATTACATTACTATTTCAAGGAGAAAAAAAAAATACTTTTGTCTTGTCATAATTAAGAAGTTCTTTTCCTCAGTTCCCAGCCTAGGCTGACAGGGTCACATTTTCTCCACCTATCAATCGTTTTTTCAAAGTCTGTTGTTTTAAACAACATATACACAGATAATTATTACAAACTATATGCAAAGCAATGTGGTCAGTTCATTAGGGCACACTTGTAGGACTATCATGTTATATTTTGTAGCATAGATAGTGTGGTTTATTTGTTTTCTTTTTCTTCTTAGCCTTTTTTCCCTTTATTTTCACCTAGTAATTAGTGATGTGCTCAGGTATGTTTGGATTCCAGTCTGAATTATTTATTTATAAAAGAAAGTGTTTATTAAGCTTTACCAAGCTTTTACTGCCATTACCACTAATGCAGGAGTTGGGTGGTTAACTTTCACTGCCACTGACCCCCCCCCCCCGCATTGGTGGTCAGTGGCAGTGAAAGTTAACCCCCCACCTGCATTGGTGGTTATGGTAGTGACAGTTTAACCCATCATCCCTCCTTTTGCATTTGTGGTCATGACAGTAAAAGTTAACCCCCCTCCCAATGCCACAGACCTCTTTTGCCACAGCACACTAAGCCTGGTAGAGGCCCCAGTTCATTACTTTGCCCAGGGGCCCCTGAGGCTCCTAAGATTGACCTGTAGATACAGTTTAGGAGAATGGAAAAAATAAAAACTCTTGAAAAAGTGATTTTGTTGTGAGGTTTCTTTGGGCAGATCCTTCCTCTATCTAGCTCAATTATTTTCTCAATGTGTTTTTCACAGCGACGACTTGGAGACGCAGCGAAGAAGGCCATCGGCAAACTTACAACGAGAACGGTCAGGAAAGGAGATAAGGTAAGCAGTGTCACATGCATATAATCAGAATGTCCTATCCAGTTCTCTTGAGTGAGCAGATTGTAAGAGTAATCACTGGAACATGCTGATTTGATTTACTTAGGAATTCGTTGAAAGCTAGTCATTCCTGTTCTCTGTACAATTGTTTGTATGACTAGGATGATGGCATGGAGTCCTTGTCTGTTTGCAATAGCATCCAATCTGATTTCATGGCTTAAAGCTGTGTCTGCTGTTGTCGCATCTCAGTATGTCGGAGGTTTCCTGATTACCGAATTTTGATGGGAAGAAGTAGCAAGGGGGGAAGTTGGTAAAAAATATCCTGCCAGCTTTGAATCTAAATCAGTGATGGTCACTGCTATGACTTTTATAAAGAGGCTTACAAAAATTAAAGGGAACCTGTAATTTGCCCCAATTCAGAGCAAAGTAATGGGTTTATATTTTAGTCGGTCTACTTTGCATTGCTTCTGTTTATAATTGCCTTTCATTTGCTGCCCTGTTTGCCCATTCCTGTGAAGTAAAAAAAAAAGAATTCCAGGTGTGGCATATTGTGCCACGTTTCACTCATTGAGGATATGCAAAGCACTCTTTGAATGGTGCATATGCTGAGCAGCTGACCTCCTATGTTCAGAATGTAGCAGGGTAGTCATTCGGGAAGGGACCCAGAAGATCATTGAAGTAGCGGTGTCTACTATAGTGAATTCCAGCTTCTAGAGATTCCATACCTGGAATTCTTTTTTTAAATACCACTTCTGGTTATGGCAGAACATGTGACTCTCTCCCCTTCCACCTACAATGCGCACTGGCCACTCAACAGGCCTGAAATTAGTCACATGGGGGCCAGGTGATAGTCTTTAGCCCTGTGCTAAAGTTGACCAAATGATCTTTGTAGCTTACAAAAGGATTTTAGCCCTGGTTCACACTAGTGCAGCTTTGAAATTGCTGTTCCTTAGCACAATTTCAAAGCCGCACATGAGTGCAATTTGGACCTCTAATTTCATTGCAGCCTGCAACTTTATTTAACAGAAGTCCATGCAAGTCACAATGAAATTGCAAAAAAGTAGTGCAGGAACTTTTTCAAAGTCACCGCGATTTGAGTTGCAGCGATTGGAACAATTCCAATGGGGTGTGACTTGTAATGCGATTTTGAATTGTTAAATTGCATGACAAATTGCACTGGTGTAAGCCAGGGCTTAAGGGCTATTAAGGGATCCTGTTATTTTATTCTGAATGTGTCACTTTAAATGTGGACTTAACTAACTGGGTTGCTACAAAGGCTTTGCCCTGTTTTATTTACCACCTGCTCCAAATCCTATAAGCTGTACCTGATTATCGGAGAATAAGGGTAGTAGGATACTTTACACTGCATTTAAGATGGCCAAACACATAAAATGGTCCTAGATCATTCAAATTTTGGGCCAAAATCTTTAGCATCAGATACCTTTAACTAAGAAAACCTGAACCCTTGCCTTGTAAAACAACTTAAATTAAGTTTAAAAGACAATAAAAAGCAAAATGTGTGTGTGTGTGTGTGTTGGGTAGCACTTTCGCCTAGTAGTATCCCAACCACGACACTACCTGCCTGGAGTTTGCATGTTCTCACTATGCCTGCGTGGGTTTCCTCCGGGTACTCCGGTTTCCTCCCACACTCCAAAGACATGCTGGAAGGTTAATTGGATCCTGTCTAAATTGTCCCTAGTATGTATGAATGTGAGATAGGGACCTTAAATTGTAAGCTCCTTGAGGGTAGGGACTGATGTGAATGTACAATGTATATGTAAACCGCTGCGTAAATTGACGGCGCTATATAAGTACCTGAAATAAATAAATTAAATAAATAAAATATATATAGTTAATTCCATGTGTATTTGGACACAGGCACAATTTTAGTTTTTTTCAGGTATTACCAAAAACCATGGGACCAAAAGTAATTGGACAATTGAATCAAAAGCTGTTTCATGGCCAGGTGTGGGCTACTCCTTCCATATTTTTTCATCAATTAAGCAGGTAAAAGGTCTGGAGTTGATTCTAAGTGTGGTATTTGGAGTCTATTGCTGTGAACCAACATCGTGCGTTCAAAGGAGCTGTCCATGCAAGTGAAACAGGCCATTGTAAGGCCTCAAAAATAAAACAAATCCATCAGAGAGATAGCAGCAACATTAGGAGTGGCCAAATCAACAGTTTGGTACATTCTGAGGAAAGAGTGAACTCCACAAGATAAAAAAGCCTGGACGTACACAGAAGACCATGCATGATCGCGGAATCCTCTCTATGGTAAAGCAAAACCCATTCACAACATCCAGACAAGTGAAGGGCACTCTCAAGGAGGTGTGCATATCATTGTCAAAGTCTACAATTAAGAGAAGACTTCACAAGAGCAAATACAGAGGGTTCACCACAAGGTGCAAACCATTCATAAGCCTGAAGAATAGAAGAGCCAGATTAGACTTTGCCAAAAATCATATAAAAAAGCCAGACCAGTTCTGGAAAACTGGAAAACTTTGGACGAATGAAACTAAGATTAAGCTGTACCAGAATGATGGGAAGAAAAAAGTGTGCAGAGGGCTTGAAAAAGCTCATAATCCAAAGCACACAATGTCATCTGTAAAAATGGTGGAGGCAGTGTGATGGCATGGGCATGCATGGCTTCCAGTGGCACTGGGGCATTGGTGTTTATTGATGATGTGACAGAAGCAGCTGGATGAATTCTGCAGTGTTTAGAGATCTACTGTCAGCCCAGATTCAGCCAAATGCAGCAAAGTTGTTTGGACGGTGCTTCGCAGTACAGATGGACAATGATCCAAAACACACTGCAAAAGAAACCCAGGAGCTTTTGAAGGAAAAGAAGTGGAATATTCTGCAATGGCCGAGTCAATCACCTGATCTCAACCCAATTGAGCATGCATTTCACTTGCTGAAGGCAAAACTAAAGGCAGTAAGAGCCACAAACAAAGAACTGAAGACAGATTCAGTTAGAGCATGGCAAAGCATCAGAAAGGAGGAAACCCAGTCTTTGGTAATCTCCATGGGTTCCAGACTTCAGGCAGTCATTGCCAGTAAAGGATTCTCAACAAAATATCAAAAATGAACATTTTTTTATGATTATATTTATCTGTCCAATTACGTTTGAGCCCCTGAAAATAGGGGGGGGGGGGTTGTGTATAAAAATGGTTGCAGTTCCTAAAATTTGTACTTGATATTTATGTTCAATCCCTTGAATTAATGCTCAAAGTCAGCACTATATGGACCAACTGTATATAACATTTTTAACTGCTTGACATCCAAAAGATTTTACCCCCTTCATGACCAGGCCATTTTTTGCTATTCACCACTGCGCTACTTTAGCTGGCGATTGCACAGTCATGCAATACTGTATGTACGCAAACAAAATTAATATAATTTTTTTCCCCACAAATAGAGCTTTCTTTTGGTGCCATTTGATCATCACTGGGTTTTTATTTTTTGAGATATAAATAAAGACCAAAAATTTGGGGAAAAAAAAAACTATATTTTTTACTTTCTGCTACAAAAATCCAAATAAGTGTATATTACTTGGTTTGCTTAAAAGTTATACCTACTACTGGAATTTTTATCTATTTTTTTATACTACTAATGGCGGCAATCAGCGATTTATAGTGGGACTGTGATAGTGCGATGGGCAAGCTGACACTAACTGATGCTTGGGGGAACTAACTGCTACTGACAGCACCAGTGACACTAATACGGTGATCAGTGATAATTTTATACACTGCTACTGTACTACTGACACTGGCTGGGAAGGGGTTAACAGTTTGGGCGATCAAGGGGTTAAATATATGGCTAACTATGTGGATTATGTGTGTAGAGTGCTTCTTTTACTTATAGATCTCTAAGACCCCATACACACTATTAGATTTTCTGCAGGATTTTTGTCTTCAGATTTACCAAAACCATATAATGAGGTCAAACCTTAAGAGTTTCAATTTGTATGAAATCAGGAAGGCCCTTGCACTACATGGTTTTGGTAAATCTGAAGACAAAAATCTGCAGAAAATCAAATAGTGTGTAATAGCACAAGTCTTGGCCATTGGTGGACAGACAGGCTATGCTCCCAGCACAGCCAGAAAACTGGCCACGCTAGTATGAATGTGTGTTTATGTCTAGCGTGGTCAGTTTGAAATAGGAAAACAGAGGGACTGACAGGATCACCAGATATTTCACACAAACGAAGAAATACAAACAGTACAAATACATGGTACAACATATACATATCAGGAATATGAAATTGTGGGGTAACATACACTGTAAATCTTTCATGTGTATAGAACCTATATATGGTAACCAAAAGCGAACCTTACAGCTAAAAGCAAAAAACAGCTAGAATTTTGGCTGTGGTTAGTCCTGCAAGCTCCACCTGGCTTCACAGAAGTGCGGTAATCTGGGTATAAAATTATTGCAGTGGGTACCTGAATACAATAGCTGCCAGATGAAACAACCCTACTTGCTAGCTGTTAATGTGGATGTGGGAATGAATTGATTTTTTTTGACTTGTTCAGCCTGCTGGCTAGATAACACTGTGCTGCAGTATCTTCTCGTGGGCTTTGGAGTGCTCACCATTCCTCGAGATCTTGTTGGCAGGAAGATGTTGTCACCCCTGCACCCCAGAAGCTTGAAGAAGTGAGAGATATGTTTTCCCTCCTACAAGTGTTTTTTTTAAATGTTTTTAATGGGGTGCTACGTGGGTGCAAAGTCTAATTTAAGTGTTATGCCCTGTACACACGGTCGGATTTCCCGATGGACAATGTCCGATCGGAGCGTGTGGTCGGAAATTCCGACCGTGTGTGGGCGCCATCGGACATTTTCCATCGGATTTTCCGACACACAAAGTTGGACAGCAGGAGATAAAATTTTCCGACAACAAAATCCGATCGCGTCAATTCCGACCGTGTGTGGCCTGTTCCGACGCACAAAGTGCCACGCATGCTCAGAAGAAATTCCGACACGGGACAGCTCGTTCTGGTAAACGTAGCGTTCGGAATGGATACAGCACTTTCGTCACGCTGCAATGTTCAAAATGGTTTAATACAGCGCACTCTCTTCTTCTTTATAATGTGACAAGAATTAAGTAGTTTTGCTGCTCATATTCACACACACTTCTCACAAACTTATTTCGTTACTATTTATCGGGATTCCCTCAATATATTTCGATTTCTCACATCTGACAACAAAATTTTTTTTTTTTTTTTGGACTTTAATGTAGATTCTTTTTTTGTGTTTCTCTTTTTTATTTTTTTTTTTTTTCATGATTTTGATTTGTATTCCCGAAAATGTTTGTGTGTTTTTTGTGACAAGTTCCCACAACACCACTAATATGTTGTTCTATTTAATCTGTAGGAGATTGTTTGGTGTTGTTGTCCCTTGTTAATTTCACATTGTACTTTAGAAATGTACCTGAATCGTCACCAACAAACTGTCCTTTTTGGATGAAAACACACACAGGAGAGTAGAATTTACCCAAAAATATTTTATTAAGGGCTCACAACTAAACAAAGAGGGAGGCAACGCTGGAGAAACTGCAGAAGTGGGCGAAGCCTTGGACCCCCGGGGCAGACATCAATTATTTAAAAGCAAAATTGGTGGCCTGAGGAGTCCATATCATAAGGGAGGGCAGTCTGGTCCAGAAGTCCCAGAGATCCGGAAAGCAGCAGATGATCTGTGTCCCCAGGCTGTGGTCATACAAGAGACTGCAGCTTCTGTCAGACCAGACTGAACCCAGGGCCATCACTCTTTGGTCTTCTTTCCACGCTTCCTTCCAGCCTTTGGCTGTGGTGGTGGAGTTGTGGCAGCAGGAGGAGGAGGAGGAGGAGGAGGATCGTCCCTCTCAATGACATCCGTCTTGTGTGTCAGTTCCCCACTCTCCCCCTTACGAAGGACTTTATAAATCAGGTCCTCAGAGATCTTGCGTTGACCCTCCTGCATGCCCTGCAATTTTGTGGCAGCCATGCAGGCAAAGGCCTCTTCAGGACTGGGGAAGGCTCGGAGGGACGTCAAAGCCTCCTGGATCAGCCTGTACGCTGAATCCTGCACGGGACTCGGAGTGGCCTTCCTGGCTCGTTTATATAGCAGGCGGAGGGGAGGGACCTGAGACTCAGTCAGGCTGCGACTTGTCCCAGGCTTCTCTTGGCTGCCACTTAGCCCCGCCTCCTCCTGGCTGCCACTAATCCCCGCCTCCTCCTGACTGCCACATTCCACAACCTCCTCCTGGCTGAGGTCTTCCTGTGTATGAAAAAGGGACATAGTTTTAGTTTTTTATTCATCAATCACACACAATTTTCACCTCCTGACTGCTGCAAATTGAATGTTAACAAATATAACAGACTATCCTTCTGAGCCCAGCAGTTTTCATTCTTTTCCCAATTTTGGGTGCCCACTACTGTCTATTGATATGTAAAGCACTTTTTTTAACCACTTCAGCCCCGGAAGGTTTTACCCCCTTCCTGACCAGAACACTTTTTCCAATTTGGCACTGTGTCGCTTTAACTGCTAATTGCGCGGTCATGCAATGCTGTACCCAAACGAAATTTGCGTCCTTTTCTTCCCACAAATAGAGCTTTCTTTTGATGGTATTTGATCACCTCTGCCGTTTTTATTTTTTGCGCTATACACGGAAAAAGACCGAAAATTTTGAAAAAAAATGATATTTTCTACTTTTTGTTCTAAAAAAAATCCAATAAACTCAATTTTAGTCATACATTTAGGCCAAAATGTATTCGGCCACATGTCTTTGGTAGAAAAAATGTCAATAAGTGTATATTTATTGGTTTGCGCAAAAGTTATAGCGCCTACAAACTAGGGTACATTTTCTGGAATTTACACAGCCTTTAATTTATGACTGCCTATGTCGTTTCTTGAGGTGCTAAAATGGCAGGGCAGTACAAAACCCCCACAAATGACCCCATTTTGGAAAGTAGACACCCCAAGGAATTTGCTGAGAGGCATGTTGAGCCCATTGAATATTCATTTTTTTTGTCCCAAGTGATTGAATAATGACAAAAAAAAAAAAAAATTACAAAAAGTTGTCACTAAATGATATATTGCTCACACAGGCCATGGGCATATGTGGAATTGCACCCCAAAATACATTTAGCTGCTTCTCCTGAGTATGGGGATACCACATGTGTGGGACTTTTTGGGAGCCTAGCCGCGTACGGGGCCCCGAAAACCAATCACTGCCTTCAGGATTTCTAAGGGCGTACATTTTTGATTTTACTCCTCACTACCTATCACAGTTTTGAAGGCCATAAAATTCCCAGATGGCATAAAACCCCCCCAAATGACCCCATTTTGGAAAGTAGACACCCCAAGCTATTTGCTTTGAGGCATGTTGAATCCATGGAATGTTTTATATTTTGACACAAGTTGCGGGAAAGTGACAAATTTTTTTTTTTTTTTTTGCACAAAGTTGTCACTAAATGATATATAGCTCACACAGGCCATGGGCATATGTGGAATTGCACCCCAAAATACATTTAGCTGCTTTTCCTGAGTACGGGGATACCACATGTGTGGGACTTTTTGGGAGCCTAGCCGTGTACGGGGCCCCGAAAACCAATCACTGCCTTCAGGATTTCTAAGGGCGTACATTTTTGATTTTACTCCTCACTACCTATCACAGTTTCGGAGGCCATGGAATGCCCAGGTGGCACAAACCCCCCCAAATGACCCCATTTTGGAAAGTAGACACCCCAAGCTATTTGCTGAGAGGCATGGTGAGTATTTTGCAGCTCTCATTTGTTTTTGAAAATAAAGAAAGACGAGAAAAAAAATTTTTTTTTTTCTTTTTTCAATTTTCAAAACTTTGTGACAAAAAGTGAGGTCTGCAAAATACTCACTATACCTCTCATCAAATAGCTTGGGGTGTCTACTTTCCAAAATGGGGTCATTTGGGGGGGGTTTTTGCCACCTGGGCATTCCATGGCCTCCGAAACTGTGATAGGCAGTGAAGAGTGAAATCAAAAATTTACGGCCTTAGAAAGCCTGAAGGCGGTGCTTGGTTTTCGGGGTCCCGTACGAGGCTAGGCTCCCAAAAAGTCTCACACATGTGGTATCCCCGTACTCAGGAGAAGCAACAGAATGTATTTTGGGGTGTAATTTCACATATTCCCATGGCATGTTTGAGCAATATATCATTTAGTGACAACTTTGCGCAAAAAAAAATTAAAAAAAAAAAAAATTGTCTCTTTCCCGCAACTTGTGTCACAATATAAAATATTCCATGGACTCGACATGCCTCTCAGCAAATAGCTTGGGGTGTCTACTTTCCAAAATGGGGTCATTTGGGGGGGTTTTGAACTGTCCTGGCATTTTATGCACAACATCTAGAAGCTTATGTCACACATCACCCACTCTTCTAACCACTTGAAGACAAAGCCCTTTCTGACACTTTTTGATTACATAAAAAAATAATTTTTTTTTGCAAGAAAATTACTTTGAACCCCCAAACATTATATATTTTTTTAAAGCAAATGCCCTACAGATTAAAATGGTGGGTGTTTCATTTTTTTTTTTTCACACAGTATTTGCGCAGCGATTTTTCAAACGCATTTTTTGGGGAAAAAACACACTTTTTTAAATTTTAATGCACTAAAACACACTATATTGCCCAAATGTTTGATGAAATAAAAAAGATGATCTTAGGCCGAGTACATGGATACCAAACATGACATGCTTTAAAATTGCGCACAAACATGCAGTGGCGACAAACTAAATACATTTTTAAAAGCCTTTAAAAGCCTTTTTCAGGTTACCACTTTAGATTTACAGAGGAGGTCTACTACTAAAATTACTGCCCTCGATCTGACGTTCGCGGTGATACCTCACATGCATGGTGCAATTGCTGTTTACATTTGACGCCAGACCAACGCTTGCGTTCGCCTTAGCGCGAGAGCAGGGGGGACAGGGGTACTTTTTTTTTTTTTTTTTTTTTCTTTATTATTATTATTTTTTTATCTTATTTTTAAACTGTTCCTTTCATTTTTTAAATCATTTTTATTGTTATCTCAGGGAATGTAAATATCCCCTATCATAGCAATAGGTAGTGACAGGTACTCTTTTTTTGAAAAAATTGGGGTCTATTAGACCCTAGATTTCTCCTCTGCCCTCAAAGCATCTGACCACACCAAGATCGGTGTGATAAAATGCTTTCCCAATTTCCCAATGGCGCTGTTTACATCCGGCGAAATCTAAGTCATAAAATGCTCGTAGCTTCCGGTTTCTTAGGCCATAGAGATGTTTGGAGCCACTCTGGTCTCTGATCAGCTCTATGGTCAGCTGGCTGAATCACCGGCTGCATTCTCAGGTTCCCTGTTGAGACAGGAGAGCCAGAGAAAAACACGGAAGACGTTGGGGGGGGGGGGGGGCATTCCCTCCCACTGCTTGTAAAAGCAGTCTAGAGGCTAATTAGCTGCTAGGATTGCTTTTACATGAAAGCCGATCGCTGGCTGAAAAGAATGATACCAAGATGATACCTAAACCTGCAGGCATCATTCTGGTATAACCACTCAAAGTCGTGAATGGCGTACCTGAAGACAAAAAAATGGTTAACAATAAAGCACAGTAAACGGTAAGGTATAAAAAATTGCATATCTGAAAAGCAAACATGATAAAACATAACAACAATAAAACATTGCAGAATAGAATACAGTAAAAAAGAGCAGAACAATAGAGAGAGAATAGAGAGAGAGAGAACAATAAAACGACAACTATTTTTTTTTTATTTTATATTTTTGTATGTGTTTTTTTTTTTTTTTTTTTTACACTTTTTTTTGTAACTAACTTTTATAACTGTAACCGGTTCCAGGTTCGGGTCTCTCAAAATGCGATGGCATCTTGGGAGACCCTGTGAAAGTGTGCCTAGTCTGTGCAATGCTGTACCCTACGCTAATACTCAACTAGTGAATGGTAGCGTTCAAAACATTCACCAATGCAAAGACCAGGATTGTCAGGACAGGAGGGACAATAATAGCGGGTGTCATGCCTATATCCGCGCTTGAGGACATAAAGAAAATGCCTCTCATGCAGCCGACTGCATTTGGTTGGGGATGTGAATGGGGGAAGTACGGGCGCTGCAGAAGCGGTGGGTTCCCAATTAGGATTGGCGAATGCAGCAGGAAGGGCACTATGGGCACGACGGGCCTGTGTTTGTCTTTTTGGTGGCAGCGGGACACTACTTGTGCTTGCCACCTCACCAGCTTGAACTGCACTTATGGGACTCGCCACGTCACCAAGTGTTACTGCAGTGCTGGTTTGACTACGACCGCTGGTGCTTGCCAGTTCACCAAAACGCTACAAAAAAAACTGTTAGCGATCGCAGGGATCAGGCCTGACTCTGCGAACGCTGCAGTTATGCGTTTAGTGTTTTGTAAGTGTCAGTGATCGATCAATACTGCACTTGGGTGGGCTGGGCTGGGCGGAGGGGCAAAACGCAGGTGCTAGCAGGTATCTGGGCTGATCCCGCTAACACTGCGTTTTTGGGAACCCTAAACTGCTGGGGACGCTAGTATAGATCTGATCGGATCAGATATTGATCCGATCAGATACTATACCACTAAGGGAGGTGTACGGTGCGTGCGTGGGTGTTAGCGGTACTGGCGCTAACCTGACGCTGCCTGGGGCTGGTGCTTGCCAGTTCACCAAAACGCTACCAAAAAAACTGTTAGCGATCGCAGGGATCAGGCCTGACTCTGCCAACGCTGCAGTTATGCGTTTAGTGTTTTGTAAGTGACAGTGATCGATCGATACTGCACTTGGGTGGGCTGGGCCGGGCGGAGGGGCAAAACGCAGGTGCTAGCAGGTATCTGGGCTGATCCCGCTAACACTGCGTGTTTGGGAACCCTAAACTGCTGGGGACGCTAGTATAGATCTGATCGGATCAGATATTGATCCGTACAAATACTATACCACTAAGGGAGGTGTACGGTGCGTGCGTGGGTGTTAGCGGTACTGGCGCTAATCTGACGCTGCCTGGGGCTGGTGCTTGCCAGTTCACCAAAACGCTACTAAGAAAACTGTTAGCGATCGCAGGGATCAGGCCTGACTCTGTGAACGCTGCAGTTATGCGTTTAGTGTTTTGTAAGTGACAGTGATCGATCGATACTGCACTTGGGCTGGGCCGGGCAGAGGGGAAAAACGCGACTGCTAGTGGGTATCTGGGCTGATCCCGCTAACACTGCGTTTTTGGGAACCCTAAACTGCTGGGGACGCTAGTATAGATCTGATCGGATCAGATATTGATCCGTACAGATACTATACCACTAAGGGAGGCGTATGCTGTGTGCGTGGGTGTTAGCGGTACTGGCGCTAATCTGACGCTGCCTGGGGCGACGCATATCACCGCCGGGCGATCAGGGGGCTAAACCTTTATTCGGTAATAAACGGCGGGTGCCCTGACACTATAAAAAATAAACGAACTAACCAGCGTCACCCGTAACAGTTATACGGTGATCAGTGGTGAAAGGGTTAACTAGGGGGCAATCAAGGGGTTAAAACATTTATTAGGTAGTATATGGGGGTCCCTGTCACTATAAAACGCTGATGGCGAACCTAAATATTTACGTCCCTAACTAGCGTCACCAGCGACACTAATACAGCGATCAGAAAAATGATCGCTTAGCGACACTGGTGACAGGGGGTGATCAAGGGGTTAAAACTTTATTAGGGGGGGTTAGGGGGGTATCCTAGACCTAAAGGGGGGTAATACTCACTGCCCTAACACTGTAACTGTCACAAACTGACACCATGCAGTAATCAGAAAAAAAAAAAAAAAATACTGCTTGCTGTCAGTTTGTGACAGGGGGGGGGGTGATTGGGGGGGGATCGGGGGTGTAAAGTATGCCTGGCATGTTCTACTGTGTGTGTCTGTGTGTGTGTGTTGTGCACTTACATGTCTTCTCTCCTCGGCGCTGGGACGGAAACTGCCAAGCCGAGGAGAGATGACATCACATCCTCTGCCTGTGTGAAACTACACACAGGCAGGGGAGGATTCCGATTGGCTGGGAGCGATCGCGAGGGGGGGGCCACGATCGGATGGTCTCCCCCTCGCCTCCCGACGCTCCCAGTCAAATGCCGACCGCCGCTGGCACCGGGGGGGGGGGGGTCCGATCGGACCCCCCGCCCGCGGGAGGCAGATCACGTACAGGTACGTGATTCTGCCTGCCCGTGCCATTCTGCCGCCGTATATGTGCGTTAGGCGGTCGGCAAGTGGTTAATCAGCAATTAGTGATCAATAATAACATCTAATAAACATCATTTATTTATTGACCAGAAATCTGTAGAAGAATGCTATACCTGACTCCAGCTGGGCTCCTCCACTTCTTCCTGGCTGGAAGGCCCAGGTTGGACATCGGAAGCCTCAGCTGGGGTGGAAGGAAGAGTGGAAGGAAGAGTAGAGAGGGATTCCCTGACTTCAGTGTGGTCTGACAGAAATCTCAGTCTCTCATAGTACCACAGCCTGGGGACATAAACGTCATCTGCTGCAGCTCCGGACCTCTGGGAATCTGTGACCTTCTTGCGCTCCCTAAGATAAGTGCTCCTCAGGCCACCAATTTTAGCTTTCAAATAAGGGATGGTTGCTGTGGGGACCACCGGCTTCACCAACTCCAGCAGTTTCTCCAGCGCTGTCTGCCTCTTCTGTTTGTGATTATAGTGGGGGTGTCTCACTTGCCACAGACAGGGCAGCTCCCTGTACTTGTCTATGAACAGGGGCAGGAAATTGTGGTCGTTGAACCCATCCATTTTCTCTGTAAGACACAACACAAGACAAAGCCTAATGTCAGGCCAAACTCCCCTAATCTTGTTACAATATAGGCTTCCATTTCGAAGCAGTATAGGCCCAAGTTTAGATCCTACCTTCGTTAGCACGATCGGCGTCTCCGATGCTCCTTCCTCCGCTCACAGATCGTACGTAAGACGCGCGCGTTACAATTTATACACACTGCGCATGCGTATAACTCCGTCCGCCCCTGACGTTCTTTCTAGTCTATTCCCCGCCCCTTTTCGTTCGGCACAGTGGGGGAAGAGCACATGGCGGATAGACAGCAGGATCATGCTAATTGTAGCAACGAGGAGGAGGAGGAAAGGCCAGAGCCTGAAACGTCCCGATCCAGAAGGAGATTAAAGGACTCAAATATGTCCTTTGGGGAGATGTTGGAGATGGTGGACATCCTGAAGAAGGCCGACTATGATGGAAAGTATGGGCCTTACCCCAACCCCAATGTCTGAAAGGCCAAGATCATGGCGAAAGTGGTCAGGAGTCTGCACCGGAAATTCGGGGTACGACGATCGAAAGATCAGCTCAGGAAGCGGTGGTCGGACCTGAAATTACGAGAACATGTGCAGTACAGAAAGATCCGGAGAGTGCTGCAAAAAAGTAAGTAGTTGTGCTGTGTTCCTATTCTTTATGTTTATTACGTTCGTGCTGCTCCATGTGCTTTTAGGAACTGTTGTACAGTTTAAAATGGCAACTTTCATGTTCATGGGCACATTATTCGTTCGGATCACACATTGTTATTTCGGACGATAAAATACCATTGTTTAGGCCATATGCATTTGGCCACCATTTTGACGCCCTATACTTGTCTTCAAAGAATTGGGTTGTGTAGATGGCTTTGTTACTAGAATGAAATGCAAACTAGATTGTGTGTAAGGAGAGGACACTGAGCAGCTGTTTTCACATCTGGACACTGGAGCACTAGTGTGGGACACAAGAACACCATTTTTATTAGGGGGCCACACAGGTGCTCCAGTGTATACTATAGGGGGGTCTCCATCTGTGAAGCTTTTACCAAACAGGTAAAGTATTGCAGCTTGACAAAGGACACTAAAAAAGCTACATGTTGGAACTCTGCTAAAATAGATAATTGTACCCCACTTTCAAGCAATGTTTCATCTTTATAGTTCTGACATTAAATATCTGTGTGCTAATTATACCATTTTTGTTTTACATAGGGGAGAAAAGACTCGGAAGACACCCCTCATCCGAGGAGACCAGAGCCCCCCCCCCCCTCTGGAAGAAGGGGAAATCCCCCCAACACAAGATGAGCAGGAGGATGAAGACGTGGTGGAAGTAGTTACCACAACAGGTGAGTGTCTGTGACCACAGGCTCCGATAAGAGATGGATTGCGGCATTTTTTTGAAACCTAATTTATTTTGGGGTTCCTCTCTTTTTAGGTGATCGTGAGGTTGTGGATCCAGATCCTTTCACATCCGAAAGTGCCCAGATCCTGATCGGGGAGATCATGGGGTGTAATTTACAATTGGAAAACATCAAGCAAAACATCAATGATGTTATTCCAAAATATAAAAACATCATTGATGTTTTGGGGCGAGTTTAAAGCCCCTCCAAATCACTTTCTTCTTTTGTGTGCTACAATGTGCGAAATGTTTTTGTGATTTTTCCCAAAGCCAAATTTGGAAGATGCACACAGTGTGTCAACATGTGCTATCTGCCATCACGGGAGATCAATGGACGCGTTTTGGGGGTGCAACCCCTTCCTCAATAATAAAGTAGCGGTGAGGAAGGGCTTTCTCCCCCAAAACACGTCCCTTGATCCCCCGTGATGGCAGGTCGCACATGTTGACATTGTGAAATTTGTGTGCATCTTCCAAATTTGGCTTTTCCAGGGGTGATTTCCCCCCATCTGAACGCTATATCAAACACAGTTCCTAAATACTCATGTCTGATATTGCCTTCCAGTTCTACCAAATGTGAACTTTGTAAGATCAAGATTTGTGTCTTTCTTGTTGGTTTTACACAGGCCTGTTTTCTATAAAATGCACATCTTGATTTTGGATAATGGCACCACAAAAATTGGTATACAACAAACATGTTGGTTTGTCAGAAAAACCTTTGGTAAATGCACATGTGATTGTGCAGGTATTAAAAAGATTGTTCATCAAGAATGTGTGGATTATTGTCTCAACGCTACAACACTTTTGTGGTGATGTAATTGTTGTTTTATGAGAAAATGGGGGTTATTTCCTAAGGGGAAATCCACTTTGCACTACAAGTGCAGTTTCAGTGCAGTTGCAAGTGCACTTGTAGTGAAAAGTGTCTTTGCATTTAGTAAATAACAGCCAACAGTGCTTTGTATAAGGTTACACAATCACGACATTTTCTGCACTCCACACATTTCTGTCAGGGTCAGCTCAAACAAACACAAGCAGTAAATGTCCACAAAGAAGAGCCTGGGGGGAGATGCCTGTCGAGAACTTGAGGTCCTGCAGGCTTCTCCCTGTGGCCAAATACCGCAGGGTAGCGACCAACCTCTGCTCCGGAGTGATGGCTTGCCTCATGCAGGTATCCTGCCTGCTAATATAAGGGGTCAGCAAAGCCAACAAACGGTGAAACACGGGGTCCGTCATCCTGAGAAAGTTCCTGAAATCATCAGGATTATTCTCACGGATCTCACGGAGCAAAGGCATATGAGAGAACTGGTGACGCTGAAGCAACCAATTCTTGGTCCATGAACTCCTCCCCACCCTGTTCATGGACTGGACTTGTGTCAAGGTCAGGACCCCAACACCAAGCCCCCGCACAGCACGAACTGTACGAGGAGTACGCATACGAAACATGGCTAGAAAACGGTCGGCTGCTCAGAACGGAGTAACAGAACGCACTGAAGAACAGCAAGGCCTGTGAAGAGCGACCGGAAAAACAGCAACGAGCGGACAAGATCACACAGAAAACTCTGATACGAACTGACTGCACGCACTGAAGAGCAGATACAAACCCACAAGCACAAACTGAACAGCAGAAAACGATCTGAAAGCCACGAGTCTGAAAAAGCGCGAATCGTCTCTCGCCAAACTTTTACTAACACGACATTAGCAAAAGGAGCCCAAAGGGTGCCGCGCTTGGTTCTGAACCGGCCTTTTCTAGTCTCGTCGTACGTGGTGTACGTGACCGCGTGGTTGTCGATCGGAAATTCCGACAACTTTGTGCGACCGTGTGTAAGCAAAACAAGTTTGAGCCAACATCCGTCGGAAAAAATCCTAGGATTTTGTTGTCGGAATGTCCGAACAAAGTCCAACTGTGTGTACGGGGCATAAGACTTAAAGTGGTTGTAAACCTCAGACATGAAATGTGAACAAAGCATATACCTCTATAGCATTGGTTCTCAACACCTGTCCTCAGGACCCACTAACAGGCCAGGCTTGCCAGATAACTGAAATACATCACAGGTGATATCATTTGTTGCTCAGTGATTGCAGTATTCTAGTCTGCATCTCCCCAAGGTAATACTTAAAATCCGGCCTGTTAGTGGGTCCTGAGGACTGGAGTTATGAACCACTGCCCTATAGTGTGTACTTGTTTCAATTAAGAGTGCTAAGTGTCATTTCTGTCTGCTGCCTTGTTCTTTTGCTATTTAAGCCTTATAAATTCTGGACTTTTAAAAGATGTAGAGAAGAGAAGACTGCAGATAAACCAGTGCAACTTATACAGGAAGAATTGTTTCACCTCTGTGTATCACCTGAGGCCAGTCACTTCACTGGGTATATGTAAGGGTTTACAACCACCTTAAAGTTAATAAATACTACCCAGCGTTCCTCTAGTTATTTTTGTTGGTGTAATACATTTTCTAAATTACATCTGCTCTCCTTTGAGTAATAAATTGAAATGTCTAATCCAGGGATTCTGACGTGCAGCTACTGGAAAATGAGGGTTAATCCTGTGCCATTTCCCACAGTTTAGATGGTGTTGTTGTTGTCTGTGGGTTTTCTACATGAATTTTACATTGAAGCAGGTGACACTGTATACTGCTGAGCCGTATCTATGACCAAACAGTTCAGTAAATGCTTGGCAGGGTGGTAAGATCAGGCTGGGCCCAGATCACATTTCATGAGAATTCAACTAAAAATAGATGTCATGTCAACAGATTATTAAAAGGAAATAAACTGTTGTAAAATGCCCCATATTCATTATGCTGGCCATACCCAAAACTATCTGCTAGCAACTACATCCAGCTTTTGATCACAAAAATGACTAGACTGGTCAAGGTAATCTACCACAAACCGTTTATATATTTAGAGTTAATGGCTGGGATGTTGGTAGGTCAACTTTTCAATTAATTTTGCAAACAAAGCCATGGAAGGTTGCTGGAAATTGGGATGCATAGGACCATTCTTGCAGTATTAAATGCAAACATCCTGCAAAAGTGACATCAGCTCTATTAAAACATTGCTGTCACTAAAAAATAAATAAGTCTGCTAGTTACTGTAGGTTCACAATTGTGTGTCTGCATTCTCGTGTTGTCATAGGTTTTTGGGTGGCTCGTGTCCATTCTGTAGGGATAGTGGTAGGGCACCTTGCGGGGGGGTTTTTTCAACTTTATTACACAAAGTTACTTTTCATTTATTTCTATGCACTACATGGACCAGTGGATTGAGCCTTTAGGAGAGCTCCAGTGTGGTGCATAAAAATGCAGCATAAGTGCACCTCTCCGCTTTGTTGTGCTGTGAATGTGGCACATAGAAAGCTATTGTTATCTGTGTGCCTTTGTAGAGACATAAGTGTGAACAAGCCATTAAGGTAGGGGTCCCCAAACCCCGGGCCACGGAACGGTTTGTGGTCTGTTGATGACCTGGCCACATGACAGAAGGTGAGTGTTGGCCGCGGCTTGGACAGGACTATCATAGACCACAATTTCTGTTTACCCCCTACTGGGCAGCCATACCACTTAGCCTGTGTGTCCTTTCTTGCCTGGCCACCAATGTCATCCTATCAGGATGGCAGGGCATAGGAGCAGCTGGTGATCTGCATAGAGAGCGGGAATCTTTTCATATTAACAAGCGGGTAATCACATGTTTGTTAACATAAGTTGGGCAGCACCCTCCCTCTGTCCAAATTTGCAGCTCCTCCACACGGGCTGATAACTGCACTACCAACACTAGGACTGTGCACGGGAGGCAGAGATCTAAAGGGGGTACTGTGATGTTGAAGAGGAAAGGGGGACCATAACTGCAAGGGGATTTGATTGCTGTGGCGCTGCAATGTAAAGGGGACTGCACTGTAAAGAGGCACTGTAATCATTACAGTGCCCCTTTGCAGCGAAGAAAACCTGTGTCTGCAGAAGACTGGGGCGGAGATTCACCTTACAGCAGGACAACAACCCTGAACATACAGCCAGAGCTACAATGGAATGTTTAGGTCAAAGCATATTCATGTGTTAGAATGGCCCAATCAAAATCCAGACCTAAATCCAATTGACAATCTGTGAGAAGACTTGAAAATTGCTGTTCACAGACGCTCTCCATCCAATCTGACAGAGCTTGAGCTATTTTCCAAAGAAGGATGGGCAAAAATGTCACTCTCTAGATGTGCAAAGCTGGTAGAGACATTCCCAAAAAGACTTGCAGCTGTAATTGCAGCGAAAGGTGGTTTTTAAAGTATTGACAAATGCACACCACACTTTTCATATATTTATTTGTAATAAATGTGGAGAACCATTTATCATTTTCCTTTCACTTCACAATTATGTGCCACTTTGTGTTGGTCTATCACATAAAATCCCAATAAAATACATTTATGTTTTTGGTTGTAACATGACAAAATGTGGAAAATTTCAAGGGGTGTGAATACTTTTTCAAGGCACTGTAGCAGTCTCCTGATATGAAGATTATCCAAGGTTTCTGCAGAAGTGCATGACAGCCCTTTTGTTTGATTTAGCAGCAATGAGCACTGTATATTGGATACGTCCAGACGTTTTCAACTGAGCACTGTTTTCAGGATCATTCACTAGAGCAGCCTTTCTCAATCTTTTTACCCCAAAGGAACCTTAAAATAATTTGCAGGTCTCATGGAACCTGTGCTAAAATTAATATATCAGGACTCAGTGGGAAGAATGCCCCCCTTGCATTGGTGGTCAGAATTCCACCCTTACAGAACATCTAAGTTGATCATTTGTGTTCATGCTGTTCGCTCTGTCAAATGACGTTGAACCCAGAAATATGCAGGCACCAGATCAGAAGGAAGGTCAGTCAGCCACAACTCAGGAACACCTTGCAACCTCTGGTGGAATTCTAAGGGTCCACAGAAATTTGCAAACTGCGAATGTGTGCTCTAGAGCAGTGGTCACCAACCTTACAGACCTCGCGAACCACTTTTGAATCCCGTGGACCACTAACTTGAATTTTACATACCTTCAAAACATAGTGCTCCTGCTCTTTGCCCCCTCCCCTTGGATCACACTGCTGCCTTATATAGACACAGTATTGACTGTCAGCACGCATTGAGAATACTGGAAACAACATTGGGCGGTATACATTCAACCACCATATTGATTTGCGGCAGAACCCCTGGGGACCACCAAGATTTTTCTGTAGACCATCAGTGGTCTACGGACCACTGACTGGTGACCATTACTCTAGAGCAGCTCTTGTTTACCAAACTGTGACCCAAAAACTGGTACCAGAAAGTTTCACAAACCTAATTTAAGTCCCTGAAGTATAATATGAACCCATTAAAATGTAGGTAGAATAGCTTTTCAAGTACATTTTTTTTAAAGAGAGTTAGTAATCCTAAAACGAATACATCAGTTTTTGATGTATCCTGGCAAACCACTGAATAAACATTTTAAATACCGTATATACTCGAGTATAAGCCGAGTTTTTCAGCACATTTTTGTTGTGCTGAAAATGCCCCTCTCAGCTTATACTTGAGTCTGTGTCCATCTGCAGCCTCGTGCGCCTGATCTCCCGGTGCTGTGATGTCAGTCTAGTCGACGGCCGTGCAGTGTAACAAAGCGCTGCCTCCTCGTCCTCGCCTGTGATAGGCGGGACACTGACTCACTGCTTTGAAGAATCAGTGTTCCGTCATGGATGAGGGATGAGGAGGAGGCAGGGGCGGGGCTTTGTTACACTGGCCGCCGACTAGACTGACTGCATGCATGTCACAGCGCCAGGAGATCATAAGGCTGCAGATGGACATAGCGCCCGAGATCAGATAGGGAGAATGGGCACAGTGAGACATGGGCACAGTGAGACATGGGCACAGTGAGACATGGACACAGTGAGGCATGGACACAGTGAGGCATGGACACAGTGAGGCACACACATGGACAAAGTGAGGCACAGTGAGGCATGCAGATGGACACCCTAGGCTTATACTCGAGTCGATACGCTTTCCCAGTTTTTTGTGGCAAAATTAGGTGCCTTGGCTTATACCGAGTATATGCGGTACACTTATGGGAGCTATTTTAACCACCAAAAGGATTTGTATTTCTGTCCTAGTCCTGAGATTTTCACAGCCAGTCTGGTGACTTGATTCCTGGAGTCATCACTGCTCTCCTGTAAACGTGTTCCTTGTCAGCACATGCACACACGGCACAACTCATCACAGATCTTCTGTGGATTTAGGCTGTCTCAATCCTCCTGTCTCTTCATGTAATTCCAGGCAGACTTGATGTTGCGATCAGGGATCTGTAGGGGCCAAACCATCATCACTTCCAGGACACCCTGTTCTTTACACTGAAGATAGTTCTTAATGACATTGGCTGTATGTTTGGGGTTATTGTCCTGCTGAAGAATAAATTTGGGGCCAATTACACACCTACCTGATGTTATGGAATGATGGATAAATATATGCCTGTATTTCTCAGCATTGTATTTCTACACTGTGTGTAGTTAGCAGCCTTTCTCAACCAGGCTTCTGTGGAAATCTAAAAGAGAAGTGCTAGTTTTCAAAAAATCAATCACACTCACCTAGGTAAATGCAGCATCTTGAGATCTGGGCTTTGAAGAGGGCGAGAATGGCTGGCTTAGGTATCTAGGCAGATCCTGACATTGTCGGGATCCCTGCAAAGCCTGGATTTGGCTCTGTGACATCAGCCGACAGTGGACTTTTGCCTGCTGTCAGCTGATTTTGGATCATAGGAGTGAAGAACTAAGTGAACTTCTGTGACCTGCAGGAGAAGTATAGCCAAAATCGCTTTGGCCATACTTCTGTTTGCAGTTTGCGAGAAGCCATGTGGGGGACACAGCACACATGTGGAAGAAGGTGCTCTGGCCAGATGAGACTAAAATTAAACTTTTTGGCCAAAAAGCAAAACGCTATTTGTGGCGAAAACTGAACACACCATCCCCGACGTGAAACATGGTGGTGGCAGCATAATGTTGTGGGGACACTTTTCTTCAGCAGGGACAGGGAAGCTGGTTAGAGTTGATGGGAAGATGGATGGAGCCAAATACAGGGCAATCTTAGAAGAAAACCTGTTAGTCTGCAAAAGACTTGAGACTGGGACAGAGGTACATTTTCCAGCAGGACAACAACCCTAAACATACAGCCAGAGCTACAATGGAATGATTTAGATCAAAGCATATTCATGGGTTAGAATGGCCCAGCTAAAGTCCAGACCTAAATCCAATTGAGAATCTGTGGTAAGACTTGAAAATTGCTGTTCAGACACTCTCCATCCAATCTGACAGAGCTTGAGCTATTTTTCAAAGATAAATGGGCAAAAATTTCACTCTCTAGATGTGCAAAGCTTGGTAGCCTAAAAAGACTTGCAGCTAAAATTTTTGCGAACCCCTTCTCTTTGCTCTGATTTTGGAGCCATTTCCCTGGACTGTCTAGGTGAATCAAGAAATTAAGGGGATACTGATACGGACAACAGAGCATAAGCCATCAGCCTACGCTGATGATGTCCCCTTCCACCTCATGGACCCCCTTGTCTCGTTGCCTAATCTGATGTGGAAACTTCAACTTTTTGGACGGTTATCCATCTTTAAGATCAATGACTTCAAGTCCGAGGTTTTGCTTATTACCTTGCCTGAAATGCTAGCTTCTACCTTGCAAGATGCCTTCCCTTTTACCTGGGCCAAGTTTTCCCTTCAAGGCTTGTTCCAGCCTTGGCAAATACTGTAGCTGCTGTTAAATCAGGTTAGGGAGTCTCCAAACAAGACATTCAGATGAGATAGTAGATCCAAATCTTTGTAAAAGAAAATTAGGTGCTTTATTCATACACTGCACTGGAGTGACACAACACAGTTTTCAGCAACTTAAGCGAGTAAAGTGAACATTTCTGACTTACAAACATCAAATTTAACAATATATACTTATGAATATGCATAAGGTCTAGGCAGGTTATAGGTGTGACTGTATAGTTTAGTCCAATCAGCATTCATATCTTCTTAACAGCAAGGGAACAGTTAAGTAGGTGGTTATATCATGTGGCTGATAGAAAGTGAAAGAAAACATGGGTCCCGCCATGACGGTACTGGATCAGACCAGCTAAATAAGACAGTCCATTTCTTGGAGCAAAAAGGAAGTAAACTCAACATTATCAGACCCCTATAATTCTACTAATTTCCCTCCTCTTGACCCCTATGGAGAGGTCTCTACCATATCTTCCCTACCTAGTATCATACCAGAGGATCCACAATACCACTTCACATCTAAGTGGAGTAAAGCTCTTATTAGGGTGTATGTGGATACATATCTTTACTCATTCGTATCACCCATCTCGGCATCATACCAATCTGCTAATCTGACTAACTGATAACACTCTATCTCTTCCTTGGGGGTCATCTTCCACAGTTCTAATGCCCTGTACACACGACCGGTTTTGCCGTCGGAATAAACTCTGAAGGTTTTTATGACAGAGTTCCGATGGAATTCCACTCAAGCTGTCTTGCATACACAGTCCACACAAAACTCCGACTGTCCAGAACGCGGTGACGTACAACACGTACGATGGGACTAGAAAATGGAAGTTCAATAGCCAGTAGCCAATATCTTCCATCTCGTACTTGCTTCAGAGTATGCATCGTTTTTGGTGCGTCGGAACAGCATACAGACAAGCGGTTTTTCCGATAGTAATTTGTTCCGTAGGAAAAATATAGAACATGTTCTCTATCTAAGTCCGTCTGAATTTTCGAGAGAAAAAGTCCGATGGGGCATACACACAGTCGGAATATACGATGAAAAGCTCCCATCGGTCTATTTCTGTTGGAAATTACGCTCGTGTGTATGCAGCATAACTGCCATTGTAGTAATCCTTGCATTTCACACCTGAAAAAAACAAACAAATAAACAAGCAATCCTATAATGATGATTCCTATGAGGACAAAACAAAAAATATCTGTTGAATCTATGAAAATTTACAATTTCTAAACAAAGTGTAATCTGGGTTTGTCATATTTTCTATCATAATGCCACATTGTATACCTTTTTCCCTTACTAAACAAGGGGATATTCCCAAGGGCCTTAAGTTATATTTAGCATAAAATGTATTTTCACAATAGAACATTAGTGGTATTTCTGGACATACTAGTTTTTAGGCAGCTTTGTATTGCTTAAAGCATGAAGGTAAATGGGTTTAACGTCTGGGGCCTTGTTAAGGCCAATTTCTGGCTTGGCTACAGTTTTCCAGGTGTTAAATTAATGGGAAAAAAATATCTGATGTGTGCCTTTTTGAACTGTCTGGCCTATGTGAACATATCTAGCAATTACTCAAATTACTCCTTATACCTGTTAGCATGTGTAATTTGTACAGGTGATTTTCCTCTATAGCCTTGACTGCTAAGATCAAGCAAAACCATAACAGTAATTTACTCATCTTTTGAAATTAGCTGTACTTTCTTGCAGTGACTGACATGTATCCACGTCACTTTACAGCTGTAGCAGTTGTCAGGAGCACTTGGTTGGGTCCTTCAAAGGACCCAATCACCTGGTTGTAAATCATGTGTTCCAGTTACTTTATCTAGGATTTAATCAAAAACAAGCTTGTGCATCAGTTAGTGCTTGTATTAGACAATTACATAAAAAACTAAATCATTATACATTACAGCAGTCTAATGTGGAAAATACAACCCTGTCTTGGACCCCCAAACAAAATTTCATAAGGGCTCAAGTTCTCTGAGTAGTAGTCCTGATGCTGTAAAGAACCAGTAGAAACAGTTCTGGCCACTGTTTCTTTACTGACCCTTCCTCCCGTTCCTGCATAACTTTAGCTAGCCTGTTTTTAATAACCACATTGTATCTTTTTACCTTTCCTGAACTTTGAGGATGATAGGGGGTATGGAAGGCCTGCTCAATTCCCAAGTCCTTGCATATTATTTGCATTCTCTGTCCAGTGAAATGTGTTCCTCGGTCGCTCTCAATGGTTTCAGGGACTCCAAAACGGCATATTATTTCGGAAAGTAGCTGCTTTGCTATTGTCTTGGCATTTGCTTTAGCCACCAGCCAGGCTTCAATCCAGCCTGAAAACATGTCTACGCACATCAAAACACATTGATATTGGCCTGATCTGGGCAATTGGATGTAATCAATCTGAAGTCTTTGGGAAGGGAATAGTGGCTTGACCAAATGTCTTTGCGTTACTCTAGTCCAGTGGTTCTCAACCTGGGGGTCAAATGATGATTTGCCAGGGGTCACCGAATCCTGGGCTGTTCCTGAAGCCCGCACCACTTTCCCAGCCTTTTTGCGGCTGCCCAGCAGGGCTATCCCTGGAGCCTGTGGCCGCCCAGCTGGGCTGTTCCTGGAGCCCGTGGCTTCCCACTCAGCCTCTTTGCAGGCGTCCATTCAGTTCACGGTATGGCTGGGGGGGCAGAGACTAAAGGTCAGCTGACTGGTGAGGAATGTGAAGTGGGAGGGGCTGAAGGAGACCCTATCTCCTGATTTCGGCATAGGTGTCACTGCTAGGAGACATCACAAATTCGGAGACACAGTGAAGCCGGAGACACAGTGAGTTACACTTCCTTGTGATTATAGTTTCCATTAAAAGGACTCAGGGAGCGCTAAATGTCCATGAGTTAGGGGTGCAAATTACTTGTCTTGCCTTGGGGGCTGACAACCCAGGCTACAAAAATAATTTTAATGTTAGGGGTCCCCACAACTTGGGAAATTTTATCAAGGGGTCACGGCACTAGGAAGGTTGAGAACCACTGCTCTAGTCGGTTTTCCTGGGTTATTTTTAGCACAGATTATGCATCCCTTGACAAAGTTTTAACATGCATTTCTGGAGTGTTGCATAAACCATCCAGCCTTTTCAATGTTTCTTTCCATTCCCTTAGGGCCTACATGACCTGGGCCATGGGCTAGTTGCATGATCATCTTCTCTGTTTGAGGTGGGACATATATATATATATATATACAGTGGCTTGCGAAAGTATTCGGCCCCCTTGAACTTTTCAACCTTTTGCCACATTTCAGGCTTCAAACATAAAGATATAAAATTTTAATTTTTTGTGAAGTATCACCAACAAGTGGGACACAATTGTGAAGTGGAACGAAATCTATTGGATATTTTAAACTTTTTTAGCAATTAAAAAACTGAAAAGTGGTGCGTGCAAAATTATTCGGCCCCTTTACTTTCAGCGCAGCAAACTCACTCCAGAAGTTCAGCGAGGATCTCTGAATGATCCAATGTTGTCTTAAATGACTGATGGTGATAAATAGAATCCACCTGTGTGTAATCAAGTCTCTATATAAATGCACCTGCTCTGTGATAGTCTCAGGGTTCTGTTGAAAGCGCAGAGAGCATCATGAAGACCAAGGAACACACCAGGCAGGTCCGTAATACTGTTGTGGAGAAGTTTAAAGCCGGATTTGGATACAAAAAGATTTCCCAAGCTTTAAACATCCCAAGGAGCACTGTGCAAGCGATCATTTTGAAATGGAAGGAGTATCAGACCACTGCAAATCTACCAAGACCTGGCTGTCCCTCTAAACTTTCAGCTCAGACAAGGAGAAGACTGATCAGAGATGCAGCCAAGAGGCCCATGATCACTCTGGATGAACTGCAGAGAACTACAGCTGAGGTGGGAGAGTCTGTCCATAGGACAACAATCGTACACTGCACAAATCTGGCCTTTATGGAAGAGTGGCAAGAAGAAAGCCATTTCTCAAACATATCCATAAAAAGTCTTGTCTAAAGTTTGCCACAAGCCACCTGGGAGACACACCAAACATGTGGAAGAAGGTGCTCTGGTCCGATGAAACCAAAATCGAACTTTTTGGCCACAATGCAAAACGATATGTTTGGCGTAAAAGCAACACAGCTCATCACACTCAAAACACCATCCCCACTGTCAAACATGGTGGTGGCAGCATCATGGTTTGGGCCTGCTTTTCTTCAGCAGGGACAGGGAAGATGGTTAAAATTGAGGGGAAGATGGATGCAGCCAAATACAGGACCATTCTGGATGAAAACCTGTTGGAGTCTGCAAAAGACCTGAAACTGGGACGGAGATTTATCTTCCAACAAGACAATGATCCCAAACATACAGCAAACTCTACAAAGGAATGGTTCACAAATAAACGTATCCAGGTGTTAGAATGGCCAAGTCAAAGTCCAGACCTGAATCCAATCGAGAATCTGTGGTAAGAGCTGAAAACTGCTGTTCACAAACGCTCTCCATCCAACCTCACTGAGCTCGAGCTGTTTTGCAAGGAAGAATGGGCAAGAATTTCAATCTCTCGATGTGCAAAACTGATAGAGACATACCCCAAGCGACTTGCAGCTGTAATCGCAGCAAAAGGTGGCTCTACAAAGTATTAACGCAAGGGGGCCGAATAATTTTGCACGCCCCACTTTTCATTTTTTTATTAGTTAAAAAAGTTTCAAAAATCCAAAAGATTTCGTTCCACTTCACAATTGTGTCCCATATATCTTTATGTTTGAAGCCTGAAATGTGGCAAAAGGTTGAAAAGTTCAAGGGGGCCGAATACTTTCGCAAGCCACTATATATATATATATATATATATATATATATATATATATATATAATAATATTCTCAATATCAAGTCGTGCTATAAAGTGAGTCCGTGCTGTGAAATAAGATACTTCAACCTTACTATGGGGAAAAAATAAAATTGATCAAATTGTATTGCTGTTGATCTCCGCTGTGAAAACAACACACAATACATCCGGGAATCGTGATGAGAGAAAAAAAAAAATATATATATATATATATATATATATATATATATATATATATATATATATATATATATATATATATATATCAAGTGTAAATTGATTATAGTGAAAAATTAGCAGAATGTTTTGGGAAAAAATGCTTATAAATGTAAACGCGTGTGCAATATGACCCATTATGAGCGTTTTCAATTTTTTTTTTCAGGTGCCTAGTGTGCATGGACCCTTAAGCCCCATACACATGGGCCAAACGTCCGACATTTGGCCCGTGTGTATGCTGGTCTGTCGGACGAGCATGCTGGAAAACCAGCAGCCGACCAACTCCTGATCAGCGCTCTCAGCCAATAACAGCGCTGATTGGAGTGTTCTGGCAGGAGGACTGTCAGAACATGATAGCTTAGCGGGGGAGATCGCTGTAATAACTTCGGATGGTTAGTACAACGGCTCCAACCGGAGCTGACAGGTTTTTTTTTCACTCGGCCAGCTGGGTTGAATGCAAAAAAACTGTAGTGTATTCTAGGCATTAAAGTGTATATGATCCCTTACAAAAGCATAACTTATTTTCTCTCTTTTGGCCTGTTAAATATACTATTGAAGGTTTTTTGTTACATTGGTTTGATAAGTGCCAGAAATCCAGTGCTGTCCTGTGCACCCTGCAGTTTCCTTTTCAACAATGTTTTCAGCCCTACCCGACTAACCTAAATGAATTACAGAACACGTTCTCTTTATATTACGGAGGTAAGGAGAGGGAAGGGTTCTGTAGTCTTGTTCTAGGATTACAATGCTGTTCTTCCATAGAAACAGTACGATGAGTAAGCGTTGTCTCCCTAGTACAGGAAGCATGTTACTGGCAGCATCACCAGTTGGAAATGAAAGAAAACACTTAAAAAAAAAAAAAAAACTTAGTATGGGCACCAAATCTAAGGACTGATAAGCTGCAGAATGTGTATGTGTTGTGACTGGCTATTATTGGCTATATAAAACACCTAATTGACCACTTGGGCTACCTTTGGGCCATTGTATGGGTATAAATTATGGGACCGAAAATGAGAATCCCCAATTTCACTGAGATCCCACACCCTTCTTCACAAATGTCCTTTTTTGTAAAAATCTGAACAAAACTGTTCAGTTCACATTCTCTTTTAGTGGAGTCATCTTGAGTTTTCAAGCGGCAATAGTGACTGACAGAGAGGTGTTAGATCTCGGCAGCCGTCCTTTTCAGTTTATTTTTACATATGGCACCAGAAAATCTCAGACAGAAGCCACACTTCAGAGCTCTCAGAATCAACCTGTACTTGTTAGGTTTTTTTATTTTGAGTTTGACACATCTAAATATAGTGAAACATACTGAACGCATGGAAAACATCAGCGTACTTATTATGGGTTTGGAATGATTTAAGAATCTTGCTGCTGCTGCTGCTTCTCTCTTCCCTCTCTACACTTTTCACTGGATTTCTATCAGTCTGAGCAATAAACTTAGTTTTTATTGTTTGCCTTCAAAACAATTTCCCACCAATACCTCTGACCTCAAAAACAATAACCTCACAAGTGAATACACTCCTCACATTTTTGTATATATTTTATTATATCTTTTCATGTAACAACACTGAAGAGATGACACTTTGCTACAATGTAAAGTAGTGAGTGTACAGCTTGTATAACAGTGTACATTTGCTGTTCCCTCAAAATAATTCAACACACAGCCAAAAGCGAGTAAACCCCTAAGTGAAAATGTCCAAACCGTATCAATATTTCGTGTTGTCATCATTATTTTCCAGCACTGCCTTAACCCTCTTGGCCATAGAGTTCACTAGAGTTTCACAGGTTGCCACTGGTGTCCTCTTCCACTCCTCCTTGATGACATCACGGAGCTGGTGGATGTTAGAGACCTTGCACTCCTCCACCTTCCGTTTGAGGATGCCCCACAGATGCTCAATAAGGTTTAGGTCTGGAAAAATACTTGGCCAGTCCATCACCTTTACCCTCAGCTTCTTTAGCAAGGCAGTGGTCGACGTGGAGGTGTGTTTGGGATCGTTTTCATGTTGGAATACTGCCCTGCAGCTCAGTCTCCGAAGGGAGGGGAGGGGATCATGCTCTGCTTCAGTATGTCACAATACATGTTGGCATTCATGGTTCCCTCAATGAACTGTAGCTCCCCAGTGCTGGTAGCACTCATGCAGCCCCAGACCATGACACTCCCACCACCATGCAGTACTGTAGGCAAGACACACTTGTCTTTATACACCTCACCTGGTTGCCACCACACACACTTTACACCATCTGAACCAAATAAGTTTATCTTGGTCTCATCAGACCACAGGATATGGTTTCAGTAATTCATGTCCTTAGTCTGCTTGTAGTCAGCAAAATGTTTTCAGGCTTTCTTGTGTGTCATCTTTGGAAGAGGCTTTCTTCTGGGACGACAGCCATGCAGACCAATTTGATGCGGTGTGCAGCGTATGGTCTGAGCACTGACAGGCTGACCCCCCCCACCCCTTCAACCTCTGCAGCAATGCTTGCAACATTCATACGTCTATTTCCCAAAGACAACCTCTGGATATGACGTTGAGCACGTGCACTCATCTTCTTTGGTCAACTATGGCGAGACCTGTTCTGAGTGGAACCTGTCCTGTTAAACCGCTGTATGGTCTTGGCCACCGTGCTGCAGCTCAGTTTCAGGGTCTTGGCAATCTTCTTATAGCCTAGGCCATCTTTATGTAGAGCAACAATTCTTTTTTTCAGCTGCTCAGAGTTTTTGTTGCCATGATGGTGCCATGCTGAACTTCCAGTGACCAATATGAGAGAGTGAGAGCAATAACACCAAATTAACACACCTGCTCCCCATTCACACCTGAGACCTTGTAACAGTAGAGAGTTACAAGACACCAGGGAGGGAAAATGGCTAATTGGGCCAAATTTGGACATTTTCACTTAGGAGTGTACTCACTTTTGTGTTTTAGCAAAGTGTCATTTCTTCAGTGTTGTCACATGAAAAGATACAATAAAATATTTACAAAACTGTGAGGAATGTACTCACTTTTGTGAGATACTGTATATTCCTGTATGCCAGGTAGATCTAAATACTGTATGTGTCAAGTCCATATCAGCTGGCCATATGGTTGATCGAATTTCATGCAATTCCCACTGTATTGGCTGAAAGTCGAGCTGTGGATGGCCCTGTCAGCATTACCCAACTCAACAAAGCTGTTTTTTCAATCGACTTTTATCGAAGCAGCTGGGTGGAAAATTGTCGGCCGAACATTTTTTGGTATTTAGCAGCTGCACAGTTCCCACTAGCTGTTGAATACAAATGCTGGCAGGGGGGATTTCTTCATTTTCTTCACTTTGGGATCATACGTGAACACCGGCATTCTCGTGCAATTCTCACCGGTTTCCACGCAGTGTGTTTTGACAACCCATTCATTTTAATGGGCTGCAGAACGCACCAGACTAAACATGTGGAAATCTCCCCTGCCAGAATATTGTATTTAGTAGCTGATGATCTCTAAATCAATGTGTATGGCTAGCTTTACTGGAATGCATGATCCCAAGTATTTATAGTATTGGAGAAATTTTAGCCTAGTTAGGCAGGAATTGTAAAAGAGGCCAGGACAGTGTGAGGCTAAGACCAGGATTATGTTTCATATTTTTTCTTTTATTTAAAAATATAATTTATTGATACGATAACATTCATTTTTTAAAGGGGAAACATTTGAAGTGGTTTCTTTTTTCAACATTTTGTTCTTTCATAGTTCTAATTATTTATGTACCTTGTCTGCCTTGTTCCTCTGCTATCAGCATGATTCACTTCTGACCAGTTTTCCTGACAAGAGAAAAAATTGTGACAGAGGAGGGCACAGACTGTGAATAACAGCCTCAGCTCTGTTCCTGTCTGTGTAAACGGGGTGTGCCCCTTCCCTCCAATCAGCTCTCAGAGCTCTCCTCACTGATGCACCTTCAGCTCTCTGCCCCCTGCTTTTCAGAGCTGAGGTATTCTGTGTAAATTCTACCCTTTGAATGGATGTAGGGGAAAGATGGCTATAGATAAACAGGTACAACTTATGTAGGATGACTTGTTTTATCTGTGTATCACCTGAGGCCAGTCACTTCACTGGGTTTACAACTACTTTTAAATTAATCTTTTTTTTCTATTTTGTCCAAGGTTCAGCTTTAGGCATAAAGCATGTTTACGTTTAAAGTGAATTTTCTTTTTCCAAATAATGTTTTTTATTATCAACCATATTTGCAGTACATTATGTAAGAGAAAAAGGTAAATGTAAGAGCAATACATAAATGTAAGTTATTATATATATTGCTGATGCTAGACATCTATACACTAATGCTAAAACATTGCTACATGTCAACGGTAATCCAGTGTCTGTCTTTTAGGAAATCTGTTGGCATGCATGTAACGTTAATGCTGTTGCTAGACTGTAACTTTTTTTATCTGTAACTAAAGGAGTCTATGCAGTATAGGAAAGTAGAGGGGGGTAGTAGAAAGAGAAGGAGGTAGGGGGGGGTATGGAAGTTATAGAAGTGGTGGTGTTATCTGATCATGGTGGGTCCTCCCGGAGATGCCATAGCTCCCAGACCCTGTTATGTGCCTCCAATCTGTCTTGTATTCTGGCCGTCATTTTCTCCATCACTTCCACATCCTTAATTCTGGCATAAAGATCCTCAGTGGAGGGTGGGGTAGTGCGTTTCCAGTGCAATGCTATGAGGCATTTTGCTGCTGTTAGAATATGACGCACTAGCTTCTTATATGGGGTGCGAAGCTTAAGTGGAGATAGGCCCAGCAAAAAGAATTTTGGGGACGCCTGGACCTGTGTGTCCAGGAGGCGGGCCAGTAATTGTTGGACTGTGGACCAGTAAGGGGCTAGTACCGGGCAATTCCAATATATATGTAAAAAGGTGCCCTTTGCTCCTTGGCATCGCCAGCACCTATCGGAACTATTGGGGAAAATGGCGTAGAGCACCCCTGGAGTCATGTACCAGAGTAGGAGAATTTTATAAGAATTTTCCTTATATAATGAGCATATTGAGCTCTTTGCCGTTTGGGACCATATGGTCTGCCATTGTGTTATAGGGATTTCCTCGCCAAGGATCTTTTCCCATTTGGTCATATAAGAATGTTTGCCCTGCCCATCCCGGGAAAATGTGTTTAGGATCTTATATATGCCCGATATGAGCCCTTTCTGGGTATTACCTGCCAAAATTATAGTTTCAAATGGGGTTGGGGGTGAAAATTGCAGGGTAGGTGTTAGGTACCTGGTAGTGAGCCTGACTTGTAGGAGAAGACCTCTCATACAATGCTGGTTCAAGAGCCACTGGAGTGGGGACAGTGGTCTCGTGAGCACAGTGGGGTAGGAGTGCCTGCTGAGATGAAGGCTCTGATGCTGGAGCAGAGTAGAGATCCCTCCAGGGATGGCTGGACTGCAGGTAAGGTGATAACAGGAAGCAGCAGGCTGCAGCACTGAAGATGCAGATGCAGAAGTCACTGGAGCTGGAGCTGAGGGTGCAACAGCACAGCAGCAAATGGCAGGCACAGGCAAGGTCAAACAGTCCGGGTCAGCAGGCAGCAAGGCGGTTAATACAGTAGGCAGAGGCAGAGTCGGTAGGCAGGCAGAGGTCGGCAATGGTATTGGCAGATGCAGTAGCAGAATCAGGCAGGCCGGGTCGGATTGGAGTAGGAGGAATGGTCAGACAAGCCGGGTCAGTAGTTAATCAATCAGGTACAGGTAAAGCAGATCCACAGAGCTGAGACGAAACAGCAGCGCATTCCTGCAACAGGAGAACTTTTATGCACCTCTTGGCGCCAAAACGGCGCTAATGCGCTGACGCACGGTAACAGCTGGAGATTGCTGAATTGCCTGAGCAGAAGCGCGTCGGCGCACGCACATGCGCCGGTCTGGTGCTGACAGGTCTCTGACATTGCCCCCCTCCAAAGGGCAGCCTCCGGATGCCCACACGCCTTCTTTTTTCAGGGTGGGCAGAGAAGAAAGCGCGGACTAATCGTCTGGCGTGGACATTGCTGTCTGGTTCCCATGAGTTACTTTCTGGGCCGTAACCTTTCCATTTAATATGAAATTGATTTTGTCCTGGTCTTCTTCTATAGTCAAGAATAGCCTCAACCTCAAATTCCTCGCTTCCATCTACTAAGACGGGTTCAGGAGGTCTAGTTCCTCTATCAGGGAAGGGATCAGGTATAGCAGGTTTAAGCAGAGACACATGAAATACCGGGTGAATCTTGAGAGAATCAGGCAAAGTCAGTTCATAAGACACTTCATTAATTTTTCTCTTAACCGGAAAAGGTCCCATAAATCTAGGTGCCAGCTTCTTAGATGGACATGCTAACTTGATATTGGTGGTAGAAAGCCATACCTGATCACCAAGTTGTAACTTCAACTCCCCTCTTCTTCTTCGATCGAAGACTCTATTGCTGTCCGCCTGGGCCTTGGACACCGCCTCTTGCAACATCTGGTTGTTGTGGCTGAGGAAATCCACTGTATTCTGCACTGCCGGAACTGAGGATTCTGAAAGGAAATTGGGTAGAAAGGTTAAATGGAAGCCATAATTGGCGAAAAAAGGAGATTGACCGGTGGCTGAATGTTTGGCATTGTTGTATGCGAATTCTGCTAAGGGTAGCAGGGACACCCAATCATCCTGTGTGAAGGAAGTAAAGCATCTGATATACTGTTCAAGAGTCTGATTGGTCCTCTCTGTCTGCCCATTAGTTTGAGGATGATAGGCCGAGGACAAGGCCAGTTCAATTTTTAGGATTTCACACAGGGCTCTCCAAAAATGTGAGGTGAATTGTACCCCTCGGTCTGAAACTATGCTTGCAGGTACTCCATGTAGTCTGATGATTTCCTTACTGAATATGCAGGCGGTTTCAATAGCAGATGGAGTTCCCCTTAAGGGAAGGAAGTGGGCCATCTTGGTTAGACGGTCTACCACCACAAAGATGGCTGAACACCCGTCAGAACATGGAAGCTCTACTATAAAGTCCATGGAAATCATTTTCCAGGGTCTATCAGGTACAGGCAAAGGTTTTAACAGACCCCAAGCTCGATTTCTAGACGTCTTATTCTGGGTGCAGGTAGGGCAGGAGCTGACGTATTTCTCACAAAAGTCCTTCAGATTGGACCACCAGAATGTGCGTTGCACAAGTTCCAGGGTCTTGCGGACCCCAAAATGGCCTGCCAGTGGATGATCATGAAGAAGCGTCAAGACCTTGATCCGAACCTTCTCAGGGACAAAAATTTGACTCCCCTTCCATAGCAATCCATCTCTGGATGTCAGAGTAATCCCTGTAGGCCTAGATGACTCAGAGGATGCTTCTTTAATCTGGGAGAGTAGATCCGTTTGCAGGAGTAGGAAATTGTTTGCGGGCAAGATGGTGTCAGAAATGGATGAGTCCTTCGGGTTGTCATGCATGCGTGATAATGCATCTGGTTTGATATTTTTTGAGCCTGGCCGGTAAGTTATATGAAAACAAAAACGGGAGAAAAACAGGGCCCAGTGGGCTTGCCGAGGCTTCAGGCGTTTAGCAGATCTCAAGTACTCTAGGTTCTTGTGGTCAGTGTATATTAATACCGGATGCACAGCTCCCTCCAACAGGTATCCCCACTCCTCCAGAGCAGTTTTAATAGCGAGGAGCTCCCGGTCGCCAACATCGTAGTTCTCCGCAGGAGAAAGTTTATGGGAGAAAAACCCCACAGGATGCATTAGGTCTTTGCTGCTCCTTCGTTGTGATAATATTGCACCCACTGCTATTTCAGAAGCGTCAACTTCCAAAATGAACGGTAGTGACGGTTCAGGATGGCTGAGGATTGGGGCCGAGGTAAACAGTCTTTTGAGATTCTCAAAGGCATCTTGGGCTGACTGGTTCCAGGAAAAACGGGCATTCTGTTTGGTCAACTGCGTGATGGGTGCAATTATGGCCGAGAATCCCCTGATGAATTTTCTATAAAAGTTTGCAAACCCGATAAACCGCTGAATTCCCTTCTTGTCTAGGGGTACCGGCCAGTCCAGCACAGCGGATATCTTCTGGGGATCCATGTTAATGCCTGTTGGAGAGATTATTAGTCCCAGAAATCGGATGCTTTGTTGCTCGAACTCGCATTTCTCTGCCTTTGCATAAAGTCTGTGTAAACGGAGGCGACCCAACACCCTGCGGACATGTTCTCGATGCAGATCAAGATATTCAGAAAAGATCAGGATATCATCCAGGTATGCGATCACAAACACGTCTAGAAAGTCCCTGAGAACATCGTTAATCAGATGTTGGAAGGTCGCAGGGGCGTTGCAGAGTCCGAAGGGCATAACCAAGTATTCGTAGTGCCCGAATCGGGTCCGAAAAGCTGTTTTCCACTCATGCCCGGCCTGAATGCGGATCAGGTTGTAAGCCCCTCTTAGATCGAGTTTAGTAAAGATAACCGCAGTCCTTAACGCTTGGAACAGTTCAGGTATCAAGGGTAGGGGATACCGATTTTTAACCATAATTTTTTTCAGTTCCCGGTAATCTATACACTGGCGAAGAGTCTTGTCCTTCTTGGTGACAAAAAATATTCCGGCACCTGCTGGGGAAGTTGAATGGTGGATGAACCCCTTAGCCAAGTTCTCATCAACATATGTTTTTAGTGCCTCTTGCTCCTTCTCCGATAAAGGGAAGATACGTCCGAATGGAATCTCTGATCCTGGCAACAACTCAATTGGGCAGTCGTAGGGGTGATGAGGCGGAAGGGAATCTGCCCCCTTCTTACTAAAAACATCGATGAACTCATGGTAATGTTTAGGTATTGACTGGCATAGTTTCTGGTCAGTGTCAAGGCATAGCAGAGTAGCTGAAGAGTCGGGGTCTCCCACCAGACAGTGTTCCTGACAGTAGCATGATACAAATTTTACTTCTCCAGAGACCCAGTTGATGTGCGGATTGTGGGCTTGAAGCCAGGGAATGCCCAAGATAATTGGAAAAAGAGGAGATGTAATGGCATCAAGGGTCAGCAGTTCCTTAAGTTGAGAAAAAGTAGTAGCAGGCAAGGGAAGAGTTTCCTGAATTACTTGTCCAGATCTAATGCGGGAGCCATCAGCTAAGAAAACAGAAAGTCCATGGGTTTTAGTCCGTAACGGGATGTTATGTTGGCTGGCAAAGGTCAAGTCAATAAAGCAGCTGTAATCTCCGGAGTCAATGATGGCATTGACTGGAATTATCTCTTCCTGGAGCTGTAACGAGAGAGGAATGGCAAGGTGGGTAGAGTTGGCAGACAAAGCAGAGAGATTGGTAGACATAGAGGATGAGCACTTACTTATCTTGACTGGGCAATTATGGACATAGTGACCAGTTCCACTGCAATAGAGGCATAGGTTAAGTTGACGACGACGTGCCCGTTCTTCAGGGGACAAGGCAGGTCGCATCAGTCCTAGCTGCATGGGTTCCGAAGTGTCGGGCGTGGTGTTGACTGGATTCATACTGGGTGAAGGTAAGTAACGTGCTGCAGGAACCGGAGCCCGTGCTGTCATCCAGGCCGGGCGAGTTTGCTGGGCAGAGCGTTCGGATCGACGTTCTCGAAGACGACGATCAATCTGGATTGCCAAGGAAATCAGCGCTTCAAGAGTGTCTGGTATGCCAACTCGAGCAAGTTCATCTTTTAGCCCTTCAGATAGGCCCATGCGGAACTGATGACGCAGGGCCGCGTCGTTCCACTGCATGTCCGCGCTCCAGCGTCTGAAGTCAGTGACATAGTCCTCAGCCGGTCTGTGGCCTTGCTGTGGCAGTCCGCTGAGGGTCCTCATAGAGTTGAGCCATGGCTTCAAAAAAAGAGGGTAACGATTGGGTTAAGGCTGAGTCCCCCTCCAGTAAACGGTGAGCCCAGGTCTGGGGTTCCCCTTGTAGGAGGGAAATCACAAACCCCACTTTAGTAACTTCCAGTGAAAAGGTTCGGGGTTGTAGAGCAAAGAAGAATTGGCAGGCATTGCGAAAGGCCCGAAACTTGGTCCGATCTCCGGAAAACCTCTCTGGGATGGGGACCCTTGGTTCAGGTGGGAGCATCACAACGGAGGGAGCATGAGCAGGCGGTGTTGGAGCTGCGGCTGAGGAGGAAGCCATGGGACTAGGGCCAGCGAGATTCTGAACTTGTCCCTCAAGTCTGGTATAATTGTCCTGAAGGGCTTGCACCGCTTGAGTGAGGGCCACAAGGTGCGTGCAGATCTCCTCCATCGGGGAGGTATCTCCTGCAGGCTCAGTCATGGCTGTTTCGTACTGTTAGGTACCTGGTAGTGAGCCTGACTTGTAGGAGAAGACCTCTCATACAACGCTGGTTCAAGAGCCACTGGAGTGGGGACAGTGGTCTCATGAGCACAGTGGGGTAGGAGTGCCTCCTGAGATGAAAGCTCTGATGCTGGAGCAGAGTAGAGATCCCTCCAGGGATGGCTGGACTGCAGGTAAGGTGATAACAGGAAGCAGCAGGCTGCAGCACTGAAGATGCAGATGCAGATGCAGAAGTCGCTGGAGCTGAGGGTGCAACAGCACAGCAGCAAACGGCAGGCACAGGCAAGGTCAAACAGTCCGGGTCAGCAGGCAGCAAGGCGGTTAATACAGTAGGCAGAGGCAGAGTCGGTAGGCAGGCAGAGGTTGGCAACGGTATTCGCAGATGCAGTAGCAGAATCAGGCAGGCCGGGTCGGATTGGAGAAGGAGGAATGGTCAGACAATCCGGGTCAGTAGATAATCAATCAGGTACAGGTAAAGCAGATCCACAGAGCTGAGACGAAACAGCAGCGCATTCCTGCAACAGGAGAACTTTTATGCACCTCTTGGCGCCAAAACGGCCCTAATGCGAACGCGCGCCCGTGTGCGCGTACGCACCCGCGCGCGCCCGAGCGCCGCGCTGACGCACGGTAACAGCTGGAGATTGCTGAATTGCCTGAGCAGGAGCGCGTCGGCGCATTGGCGCACGCACATGCGCCGGTCTGGTGCTGACAGGTCCCTCACAGTAGGTGTTATAGTAAGCGCATAATGTCGAATTTGTAAATACCCATAGAACATCTGTCTGGGAAGTTCATATTTGTTTTGTAGGTCAGTGAATGGCAAAAGTTTCCGTGTCCTAGGGTCTGCCAGATTTCCAAAGTGGAATAAGTTCCGGGATGCCCAGGGATGTGACATTTGTTAAGTTAGGCTATCCGGCACTTTGGGATTACAGATGAAAGAAGTCAGGAGCGATTTTTCTGTTGACAATCCATAAGAATGAGCCAGTGTACGCCATATCCGTCTCAGTTAGGACATGGGGCCCAGCATACGTTCAGGGGCTACGTCCGCATTCGCACTCCACAGTAGATTGGGTGTATGGGAGCTAGCCATAATTTTTCGATTTCTGTCCATTTATTGTAGGATTTGTGGGTGAACCACGAAGCTACTGCTCGCAGCTGAGCTGCGTAATAATATTTAATAATATTAGGGAATGCTAGGCCCCCTTCATTGCGGGACGCCATCAACACTGATCCCAGTACCCTGTGTCTTTTGTAATTCCAAACATAGTGAAGTAAGTCCGACTGGAGTTTATTCAGTTGGTTGAGTGGAATTGGTATGGGTAGCGTTTGGAAAAGATATAGGAGCTTCGTGAGGACAGTCATTTTGAGCGAATCGATTTGTCCTAATAGAGCGATATGGTGTTTTTTCCATTGGAGCAATGAGGATCTAATAGAGCGGAACAGTGTGGGGAAGTTTTCTTGGTATAAAGTGTTGAATTTGGAGATGATGCAAGTACCCAGGTACTTCAGGGAGGTCGATTCCCATGGAAAATTGGATTTTAAGAGTGTGACCTCTGTAGCAGGGATATTAATTGGGAGTGCCTCTGACTTTGACGTGTTTATTTTATATCCTGAGAGATCACGAAAACGGTCTAGTTCTGTATGTAAAATCGGAAGGGTAACATGGGGTTGAGTCAGCTTGAGTATAATATCATCGGCGAAGAGGGAAATTTTGAACTCCCTACCTCTAACCGAGATCCCCCGAATATCTGGGTTGCTCCTGATAGATGCGGCCAAGGGTTCCACGCAGAGCGGGGGTCCACCTATCTATCCTTTTTTTTTTTTTGAGTTCATTCACAAACTTTTCTTCTCAGCATTACATACTCACATATTGTGTGTAATATGTCCGCCTGTGTCAGATTTCGTAGGAAAGAATAACTTATATTATTCACTGCAGGCGGTTTCCATCTTCATTGTGGGCATTTGAAGCCCACAAGCATTTATTTCCTGGATGTGGTGAATGCTGTGCTCCCAGCATTCACTGCTCGTTCCCGCACATGCTCAGTGGCATCCTGGGAAGCCTGAGACTAGCTCCCAGGAGTCTGGGAGAGGCTAGAAACACGCCTACTCCCACGGGAGGAGAACCAGGAAGTGCAAAGAAGAATAGAAAAATAAAAGGTAATTACGGCGATTTAAATTTTTTTAAACGGCATGTCAGTATCTAGGCAAGGAAGAGAATACATACAGATATTGTTCAAAATTTGGGTGGAACTCCGCTTTAAGTGGAACAACGTTAAAATTCACTTTGCAATTAATGCAAACAATGTGCAATGGAAATTTTTAGAAAAGTAGCATTTTTGCTTGCACATAACTGAAGAATTAAATTCAACATAACTTATTCACTGAGCTAAGTAGTTTTAAAAGGGTAAAGTTATGGTGACTTTAATTATGTGCAAGCAAAAATCATGCATTTGGCGGTCTTAGAGAGAATAGCTGGCTGCAGAAATTATAATCATTTTATCTTTTCTTTTTTCCATTTTTTATGAAAGTTAGGTTTTACTTTAAATCCACTTTGAACTGCCAGATTGTATCATCCACCAGCTTCTTACATCTCTAATGGACACCTGTGGTGAGACCTCTGCAGCTATGTTCCCAGCTTCCTTCACCTGCTGTGTCTATTATGGCAGAGTTTTACTCTTGCTTTTGGATTCTTCATGCATTTTACATTAGAGAGAATGCAGCATGGGGAGTGAGACACTTTGGGCAGATCATACAATACAGTAGGGAGATTGTTCAACTGGAGACCCTGAAGAAATGGCAAAATAACCTTATATATTTGGACTGCCACAATCATTGGGCCAAACATTTTCCATGTGTTTTCAGAGAATTACAAAACTGATTTCAGGGTATTTTCTTTGGTGTGGTCACTGCTACATGAAACATCGGCAATACATATTGGGTTGAGACTGGTATATATGCAAGTTGACACATTTTGGTATGGAAAAAAGTTGTGGATTTTGTTTTGCCCTGCTTTCAGTTCAATTTATGACAACAGTTTAACTGCTTGTCTACTAGACCAATTCTGACACTTCTCTCCTGCATGTAAAAATTTTTTTTTTTTTTTTGCTAGAAAACTATAGATCCCCCAAACATTATATATATATATGTTTTTTCAGCAGAGACCCTAAAGAATAAAATGGTGAATGTTGCATATTTTTATATCACACAATATTTGTGCAGTCGTTTTTCAAATGCTTTTTAAATTTAATGAGTTTTAATGCACAAACACACAATATAATACTCAGTTGTTTGGTAAAATAGAGAAGATGATGTTACATCAAGTAAATAGATATATAACATGTCACACTTTAAAATTGCGTACGCCCATAGAACACCACCAAACAACGGTACCTAAAAATCTTAATTGGCGATGTTTTAAAAGCCTTTACAGGTTGCCAGTTTTTAGAGTTACACAGGAGGCTTGGTGCTAGAATTATTGCTCTCACTATAGTGTTTACAGTGATGCCTCATATGTGGTGTGAACATCATTAATATATGCATGCAGGACCTATGTATGCATTTGCCTTTGCGCGCAAGCACAGGGAAGGGGGACAGGGACAATTTTTCTATTTTTACAAAGTTTCTTTAAAAAAAAATGGTATCACTTTTATTGTTGTCACAAGGAATGTAAACATACCCAGATGTCTCCTCTGCCCTTACAAGCATCTGATCACACCAAGATTGGTGTGATCAGACTCTTTACAAATTAAAAAATGGTGCTGTCTGCATCCAGGAAACCGGAAGTGACAAAAATGCTTGTCGCTTCTAGGTTTCTATACCATAGAGATCATTGGGAACCTTCTGATGCTTGACAATCTCTATGGTCAGCTGGTGAAACCACCAACTGCGATCCCTGAGTTCCCCTATGAGACGGAAGAGCCTGGAAAGGTGGCACGGGGGGGCACCCCCCCCCCCCCGCACCACCTGTAAAAGCCATCCAGGGGCTAATTAGCCACTAGGATCTCTAGGATCTTTTACAAAAAAGAGAATCAGAAGGTTGAACACAAAGATCACAGCTGTTGCTGCAGGCATCATCCCGATATAACTGCAACTTGAGTAAGTACATGGACGTCCTTGGGCAGCAAGTAGTTGTTATGTAAACCCTCACCTTGTAAATCATCCCATTCAGATTAAGATAGAAATGAAAGGTAAAACATTAATGTGTATACAGTATATATCTAAAAAGAATTATAAATACCTTTTTCACATTTTATAAAATTGATCACACACCCTCTGTTCTCAGCTGCATAAAGTGCTCAGAGAGCTGGGGGATGAACAGAAGCACACTGATCTTCCCAATCATTGGCTGTGCGGGGGGGGGGGGGGCGTGTGGTGTGTCAGGACAAGTCTGATCATTGGAGGAGAGCAGGTGGAGGTCCCAGCACAGCCAGAAAGCTGACCAGGCTGTGTTCTCATGCCTAGTGTGATCAGTTTCTAATAGGAAAGTAGAGGGACTGGCAGGAACAGCAGGGATTTCACGCAAAGAAAGTAATACAAAGAGAACAGGATACTTTTTCGTACAAGTACATAGTACAGCAGGCACATATCAAAAATTTTAAATATTGGGCTTACTTATACTTTAATGCTAAACTCCAACAAATTGCTAAATACATAGATATGAGATCTGTATCACCTGCCAAAGGGTGCATTTTTGTCCTTCCAGCACAAATATTTACACAGCCGTTAGAGCTGCATGATTTATCATTAAAGAATCGAGATCGTGATTCTACCCCCCTCCCGATCTTAACCATTTGCCTACTGGGCACTTAAACTGCCCAGACCAATTTTCAGCTTTCAGTGCTCTCACACTTTGAATGACAATTACTCAGTCATGTAATACTGTACCCAAATGATTTTTTTTGTCTTTTTTTTCATACAAATAGAGCTTTCTTTTGGTGGTATTTGATCACCTCTGGGTTTTTTAATTTGTGCGCTATAAATGAAAGAAGAGCAAAAATTTTGGAAAAAAAAACGCATTTTTCTTTGTTTCTGTGATAGAATTTTGCAAATTATTAATTTTTCTTTATAAATTTTGGCCAGAATTCATACTGCTACATATCTTTGGTAAAAATAACCCAAATTAGTGGATATTATTTGGTCTGTGTGAAAGTTAGAGAGTCTACAAGCTGTTTTGCAAATCATAAAAAAATGATCACACCTGATGTACCGGTCTCATTTCTTGCGACCCCAACAAGCCAGGAAAGTACAAATTACCCCCAAATGACCCCTTTTTTGAAAGTAGACATTCCAAGGTATTTAGCAAGATGCATGCTGAGGTTTTTTATGTTATTTTTTTCCCATTCTTTGCAAAATTAGGATTTTTTTAAATGTTTTTATTTTTTTCCACAAAATTGTCATTGTAATAGGTTATTTCTCTCACATGGCATGTGTATACCACAAATGACACCCCAAAATGCTACTCCTCCTGAGTTTTGCAATACCACATGTGTGGGACTTTTTCACAGCCTAGCCACATAGAGAGGCCGAACATGCAGGGAGCACGATCAGGTGTTCTAAGAGCATAAATTACACATCTAACTTGTTGTTATTATTATAATACAGGATTTATATAGCGCTGACAGTTTACACAGCGCTTTACAACATTAGGGCAGACAGTACAATTACAATACAATTCAATACAGGGGGGAATCAGAGGGCCCTGCTCTTTAGAGCTTACAATCTAGGAGGGAGGGTCAGGTTATACAAAAGGGTAATAGCTGTGGGGCATGAGCTAATGGAGAAAATAGTGCAGTTGTTCGATGGAGGCAGGATATGCTTCTCTGAAGAGGAAAGTTTTCAAGGATTGTCTAAAAGTGGATACATTTGGAGACCTTCTGACAGATTGGGGTAGGGAATTCCAGAGGATGGGCGAGGCTCGGGAGAAGTCCTGGAGGTGGATATGGGAGGAGGTGATGAGGGAGCTAGAGAGCAGGGGGTCTTAGGAGGAACGAAGAGGGCGATTAGGTTGATATTTTGAGACTAGGCTAGTGATGTAGCTGGGGGCAGAGTTGTGGATGGCTTTGTAACTTAATGTTAGTATTTTGAATTTAATTCGTTGGGCACGTGGCAGCCAATAAAGGGATTGGCAGAGAGGGGTAGCAGACACACTGCAGTTTGTAAGGTGGATGAGTCTGGCAGCAGCATTCATGATGGACTGAAGGGGGGATAGTCTATTTAAAGGTAAGCCAATGAGGAGGGAGTTGCAGTAGTCAAGGCGAGAGATAACAAGGGAGTGAATCGGGAGCTTTGTGGTTTCCTTGGTTATAAAGGGAAGTAGTTTGGAGATGTTGCGGATGTTGAGGCGGCAAGCTTTGGAAAGTGATTGGATGTGGGGCCGAAAGCAGAGTTCAGAGTCTGGGATAACACCTAGCACGCTGACATGTGGGGATGGGTGGATGGTTGTGCCATTGCTCTTGACAGAGAAGTCAGGGGAAGAGGCACATGGGGGAGGAAATATTATAAGCTTGGTTTTGGACAAGTTGAGTTTGACGAAGTGGTGTGACATCCATACAGATATGTCTGTTAGTAAGTTAGTAATGCGTGAGAAGACTGATGGAGTGAGTTGAGGGGTGGATAGATAGATTTGTGTGCCGTCAGCGTAGAAATGATATTGAAAGCCGTGAGAGGCTATCAGCTGACCCAGGGAAGAGGTGTAGATTGAAAATTAAAGTGGTCCAAGAACAGGACCTTGGGGGACCCTGACGGAGAAGGGAAGAGGAGTGGAGGACGTAGAATTGTAAGTGACACTGAAGGTGCGTTGGGATAGGTAGGATGAGAGCCACTGAAGAGCACAGTCACGGAGACCAAGGGAGTAAAGTTTTTTGAGGAGGAGGGGGTGGTCAACCGTATCAAAGGCAGCTGAAAGGTCCAGAAGTAGGAGTACAGAATAGTGTCCGTTGGTTTTTGCACTTAGTAGGTTTTTTTGTGAGTTTTAAAAGAGCAGTTTCTGTGGAGTGTTGAGGGCGAAATCCAGATTGAAGGGGATCAAGAAGGTTATTCTTAATGAGGTGGTCACCCATTTGTTTGTAAACCAGGAGTTCAAGGAGTTTAGAGGAAAAGGGGAGCAGGGAAATAGGGCATAGGTTGTTAAGATTGGTAGGATCCAAGGACGGCTTTTTAAGTATGGGGGTGACCAGTGCATGTTTTACAGCATTGGGGAAAATGCGAGAGGTGAGGGAGAGATTAAAGATGTGGGTTAGAGAGTGTAGGATAGAGTCAGTGGGCGACCATAGTGTTTGAGAGGGAATAGGGTCCGGGGGCAGGTGGTTAGGTGGGCATTAGAAAGGAGTTTAGCAACTTTGTAGTAGCAGATTTGAATAAGGGGAGTGTCAATTGTACCTGTTGATATGGGGTCTTAACTGGGGGAGATACCTGTAGAGTGGAGATTTCATCACGGATTGTATCAATCTTGTTTTTGAAGTGATTAGCAATCTCCTGGGCAGTGAGTGAGTCAGTGGGTGGAGGCCGTGGACGACGAAGTAGAGAGTTGAAGGTAGAGAAAAGTTTATGGGGACTGGATGAGAAGGTGTTAATAAGAGTTGTAAAATAGGTCTGCTTGGCAGTGTGGAGGAAAGAATAGTATTTTTGAAGGGCAGATTTGTATTGGTTGAAGTCTTTGAGAGACTTAGTCTTGTGCCACAGACACTCAAGAGCGCGACTACGTTTTTTGAGAATTTTAGTGTCATCTGTTTGCCAGGGTTGTAGGGGTCGAGGCCTGATTCTGCGTGTAGTGAGGGGAGCAAGCTTGTCCAGGGTGGAGGACAGGGATTTATTGTAGATGGAAGTGGTTTGGTTGGGGAAGGACAGGGGAGAGATTTTGTCATAGAGGTGGTCAGTAGCAGAATAGAGGCGAGAAGAGTTGAAGTTGCAAAAGTTTCTACGGGTGATGGTTAGGCGATTGGAGGGAAAGGTTGTGGAAGACAGGGAGAGAGAGAAACTAATAAGGTGATGGTCGGAGAGAGGAAAAGGATTGTTTGAGAAGTCGCATAGGTAGGAGAATACGAGGTCAAGGGTGTTGCCATCAGTGTGAGTAGAAGCCCATTGCTTCAGGTCAAATGAAGTAGCAGGAGTGTTTGTATTAGCAGGGATGTTGAAATCACTGAGAAGGATTGTGGGAATTTCAGAAGAGAGAAAGTAGGGTAGCCAGGCAGAAAACTCATCAAGGAAAGTAGATAATGATCCACGGGGTCGGTAGATCACAGCAATTCTTAGGGAAGTTGGAGAGAATAGACATATACAGTAAGCTTCAAATGATGTGAGGGAAAGAGAGAGAGGGGAGTGAATAACCTGAAAGGTGCATTGGGTGGAAACTTGTTGACTACCTATTACACTTTTGAAGGCCCTGGAGCACCAGGACAATGGAAACGCCCACAAAATGACCCCATTTTGAAAAGCTAACACCCCAACGTATAATCTGTGAGGCATAATGAGTCTTTTGAACGGTTCATTTTTTTCCAGAAGTTTTTGGAAAATGTGGGAAAAAAATGAAAACGCATTTTTTTTTTACACAAAGTTGTCCATTTATAAGATATTTCCAATGCATGGCATATACATATCAAAAATGACACCCCAAAATACATTCTGCTACTCCTGAGTATAGCGATACCACATGTGTGGGACTTTTTCACAGCCTAGCCACATAGAGAGGCCCAATGTGCAAGGAACACCGTCAGGCATTCTAGGAGCATAAATTACACATCTCATTTCTCAATTACTTATTACACTTTTGAAGGCCCTGGAGCACCAGGACAATGGCCACATACAGAGGCCCAACATGCAAGGAACACCTTTAGGTGTTCTAGGGACACATAGCATGCACAAAGCAAGAATTACACCCCAAAATACATTCTGCTGAGTAAAGGGTAAACAAAAGATTACATGTGGTTTTAGTAGCGCAGTTATCCACAGGAGGATAGCACTGGTCCAGGCAGCAGGCAGGGACTTGGTCAGCAAAAGTGAACGCAATTGTCCAGGCAACAGGCAGGAATACTGCCCATAGTCAGTAAAGGGTATCAGGCAGGGATACTGTCCATATACAGTCCAGGGTCAGTGCAGGCAGAGATTGTCGGCAGTGCCAAAATATTGGTCCTGATAGTAGGCAGGATCATGGTCCATGTGGTGTGGTCAGTTCATGCAACAGGCAGAGGCATGATGGCAGAAGTCCTACAGGCAGCAGGCAGAAGTAGGGCCTCGTTCAGGACAGAATAGGGACAGGGGTAGAGGCTTCTCCCACCCAAATCTCTTTGAAGCCTCCGAGTCTCCAGACCCTAATCTAGGAATGAGAAAACAAAAAAAATGTTTTCTTCATCCAGAAAAACATTTCTGGAGCCCCTCACACATGTGAGACCCCTGTGTTATGAATCCCACTAGTCCAGAAGCAGGGTACAAGATCAGTCCAAGAGGCAGGCAAGAGGCATGGTCAAACAGTCCAGGGTCAGTTCCAGATCAGGCAGAGGTATGTACAGAATCGGTAGGCAGAAGTGTGGTCGAATAACAAGCCAGGGTCAGTTATAGAGCAAGCAGAGGCATAAGGGGTGTGAAGGTAAATGGCAGGAAGTGAGGGTTATGGTTACCATCCTTCACTAATAATTTACTGAAGTATGGTAATGGCGGAAACAGTCAACTATGCAGAGGCCTAGTTCTGAAGGACATTGGGGACAATAATAAATGGTGTCTCTTCTCACTCCTCCTCCTTTGGTGCACACCCGGCATTTTTCTGAGGTTTTTGGCCTGTTGGTCTGGGAGGGAATTTATTGGGAAAGTGGCGTTCAGAGAGTCGGCTAATCACATTGGATCGAATGTTTTCTGGTGGGCCATTTGGGAATATAAGGGCAGTGGTGATTTCCTACTGGTAGCCAAGGAAGGGTTTGGGGCTTTCAGTGGAGTTGCGATAGATTATATAGGTGTTGTATATGGCCAAATAAAACAAATAAATGTATACTTTTTTATACCACTGGTATGTTCGACTTGTGGCTAGGTAGGGTTTGAGCATTTGGTCGTTGAAGTCGACACCCCCCCCATGAACATATTGTATTCGTGGATACATGTTGGCTTTTGGATTCGGCCATTCCTCCTGGTGATCTTCACAAAGGTATTATTGTGGATCGAAGACAACATGTAGACATCCCTTCTGTCCCTTCACTTCACAGCCAGAATTTCCTCATTCCGTAAACTTGCCATCTCCCCTCTTCTTAACTTTTGGTTGACGAGCCTTTTGAGGAAAGCCCTTCCGGTTCTTCCTTACGGTGCCACATGCTGGAGTGTTCTTCCTGTGAAGGTTGCGGAACAGGGGCAAACTAGTATAAAAGTTGTCCACATACAAATGGTAGCCTTTCTCCAGGAGTGGGTTTATGAGTTCCCAAACAACTTTCCCGCTGGTTCCTTTGTAGTCTGGGCAGTTAGGGGGATGCAGCTGGGTGTCCTTCCCTTCGTATACCATGAAGGCATATGTATACCCTGTTGCTCGGTCCCACAATTTATACAGCTTCACCCCATAGCGGGTCCTTTTGGTGAGAATAAATTGTTTTATGCCCAGCCTGCCAGTAAATTTGACAAGGGACTCATCCACGCATGTGTGTTGGTCTGGGGTAAACAACTGGGGGAAGATTTCAGAAAAATAATTTAGTAGTGGCCGAATTTTATAGAGCTTATCATAATTTGTGTAATTTCGGCGAGGGCACTGGGTATTAGCGTTATAGTGTAGGGATCTCATAATCATGAGATATCTGGTTCTGGGCATTACTGAGGAAAAGCTGGGCATGTGATGGATGGTTAGGGTTGACCAATATGAACGTAATTCATTTTTTTGGTTAGTCCCATACAGAATGTGAGGCCCAAAAAAATCTTAAACTCCTCCACTGTTAGGGCTCTCCACTCGTAGGGATGGGCATAATAGGACGTTGGGTTACTTGTTATGAATTGTTGGGCATATAGGTTGCACTGGGCCACAATTGATGCAAGCATGTCCTCAGTAAAAATAAGGTGGAAAAAATCTATCGGTGAAGAATTTTCTGTGTCCACCTGGACTCCTGGCTGGGCAGTGAAAGGGGGAATGTTAGCTTCTCCTGAATTAGGAGGAAGCTACAAGGGTTTCTGAAGGGAATAGGGAAGGCTGGCATGGGACCTAACCCTTTGGGACTGAGGTGACATTCCACTGGTACTTGGCCTTTCTTGCCGAGGTACTGCGGTGCTGGTGGAAGGCACTGCGGTGCTGGTGGAAGGCACTGCGGTGCTGGTGGAAGGCACTGCGGTGCTGGTGGATGGCACTGTGGTGCTGGTGGATGGCACTGCCTCCTCACCAGAACGCCTTAGTCGGGCGGGCTCTCATCCTCCTCTGAGGCTGTCAGTGTTCCACTACTTAGGACAGGCTCGTAATCCATGTCAGACTCAGAATGTGAATTTGAGGAATGTGAAGCGGAGAGCTCCCCGCTGCTCTCGTCGGCTGCAAGAATATTGTACGCCTCCTCAGCTGTAAATGATTTTCTAGCCATTGTTGGTGGGCACTGGTGACACTGATGACAGAAGGCACTGATGACACGTGACACTGATTACAAATGGCACTGATTACACGTGACACTGATGACAGATGGCACTGATTACACGTGACACTGATGTGGCACTGATGAAAGGTGATACTGACAGGTGGCACTGATGAAAGATGGCAATGAAGATGGCACTGATGACAGATGGCACTGTGACACTAACAGTGATGAGCACTGTGACAACCAATGGCACTGATGTGGCACTGTATGGGCACTATTTGGGCTCTGATTTACTGTGTATTTACTATAATGCACTTTGAAAATGGTTGGCACTCACAGAACTGCAGCTACGAAGCTCTCCCTCTTCACACGCGGTCTCTGTGTGAGGCGGGAGAGCCGGCACTGAGAGATGATCTCATATGTTCACATTTGAGATCATCTCTCATTGGACATTCTGATCGAGTGGTAAATGGCCACTGTGATTGGCCATTTACCATGATCTGTGATTGGCTGTGTCCAAGGGACACGGCCAGCACAGATTTTCCCCGATGCGCACCCTCGGCGGCGCGCGACGAACAGGAAAACAGGAGGACGTCCATGGACGCCCTCCCGGCAATTATGCCCCGCGCTGTATCCGCCTTTCGGCTATAGCGCGGGCGGGGAGTGGTTAAAAAAGCATTTCCTCGATTCAGTGCAGAGTTCTCTCACAAGCACAAGCCGATAGCTGTCAGAAAACAAAAAAACAAAAAACAGGCAGCCTGCCAAGTTTCTCACAACATCGCTAAAGAAAAACATTGTTTGGCAGTTTAACCACTTAAAGACTAAAACTTTTTTGACACTTGTTGCTTACAAGATAAAATCAGTATTTTTTGCTAGAAAATTACTTAGAACACCCGAACGTTATTTATATATTATTTAGCAGAGACCCTAGAGAATAAAATGGTGGTTGTTGCAATATTTTATGTCTTACTGTATTTGCACAGCGGTCTTTCAAACGCAATTTTTTGGGGAAAAAATAAACTTTAATGAATTTTAAAAAAACTAAACCGTAAAGTTAGCCCAATTTTTTTGTATAATGCGAAAGATGTTACGCCCCGAGAATCGTCATCTTTATTCTAAGCAAATAAAATTGTGATTCTCATTTTAGCCATAATCGTGCAGCTCTAACAGCCATGCATTGCAGGGGATCTGCTCCACCCTGTGATTGGACAGTGAAATAAGATGAAGCAGGCTGAGGAGCCCATCTCTGCTTTCCACTGATATCAGTACATTACTTGCATCACAGCACACCTGATTGGTTCTTTTTGCTGATTCATATTACTCTGAAATCTGATGTATAGGAACTGCAAGATGCTTATTCCTAATCAGTTTCAGAATTGGCAATACCCTCCCTTTTGAAACCTATTTGGAAAGTCTACTAAATTAGGGTTAAAGTTTAGGAAACTTTGCCAGTGTTAAAGCAAATCTATAACAACATAAGCAAGATCACGGTTTTATTCAACAGACTAAAACAATTGGTGAGGTTACTGCATACGTTCATGCTGCTGTTATTAGCAGCAGAAAATCAATACTATGGGCACCTTTTATTTTGAGCTCTAAGGCTGGATTCATACACTTGCAGTGCGTTGATGCATGTGTGCTAACACTATGTCATGTATTTCATAAAGGCAGCCTATTATGGCTGGGCTGCCAATGCATAGCAAGGGCTGTAAAAGTACACATGGCCCTTTTTCTACTCCAGCACACCACAACGCACAATGTGTGTTGCGTTTGGTTGCAGTATAAGTGTGTTGCCTGTTACTGTAACTGTTTGGCTGCCATTCAAAATGAATTGCAGAGCAACACTAAGTAAAGAGTGGCACGTGTTACCTTGTATTGTGGTGAATCGCATGTTGTAGCATGTGTTCAAACAGTGCATAATTCTGAATGGGCCTTAAAGTGGATGTAAACCCAATGTCATCCTTTCTAAACTACTGCCATAGGGGTTATCTATAAGGATATACATGCCTCCTGCATGTATCTTTACCCGTCAAATGTCTCCCCTCTGTCTGTTATGAGACCCGAAAAACTGCATATTCTGTGGGTGGGTCTGTTGTCTGGAGCTCAGTGGGTGGAGTCGTGATGTCAGTAGACTCCCTGCCCACCTCTACACTCCTTGTCAATATGCATTTTCTCCTGTGTATTTCAAACACTGAACTTCTGCTGAACTTCTGCTATGATCTATAACATCCAGTGAAAAGACAGGAAAGTAACCACATGACTTCAGCATGCCAAATCATGGTGAGGTGTGGAACAGCCAATCCTTGCAGAGCTGCTGAAGAAAGGAGTGGGGGTGGGAATTAAAAAATAATGCCTGTGTCTTAGGCTAGTGCATGAGATGTAAATCACCTGTCACTCACAGCAAGGGGGAGGATTTGACAAAGTTTTTCTCAGTTTGTCAAGATTTTTCTCACTGAACAATAAAAGAGGATTGCTCAGAGATGGATTAACTCTGTGTGGCAAGACTGGGCTCAAATGATAGGAAATCTTATACTCTACAGTATGATTAAAAAAAAAATTCGGGTTTACATCCACTTTAACTCTATAGCACATAGTTGCAAAAATATGAGAGCTCTCAATGCTGCATTATGCCTGGATAGAGAGATTTTCTTTTTCATACATCATGGGACACAGAGTCAGGCTAATATTCATTGCCTGCTGGGTTATACTTCATCATTAGGTGAATGGACTCTGGTAGACCAAAGTTCTTCAGACAGGAAGTGATCCCCTATATAACCCCCCCATACAGGAAGTACTTTAGTTTTTTACCAGTGTCTGCAAGGTGGATGGCACGGTTTGTCTGAGCTCCAGGTCTCTAGTCCCACAAACGGTTCCAAAATGAATCAAGGGGTTGACCGATCGGATCCATTTGTCACAGGCTTTTATGCTTAGATAAATGGTACACGAGCCTCGCAAAGAAGACTCAAGATCCTGTGAGGTTTTTCCCATAATGTGGCCTCCAGGAGCTGGACCCTGCGGAGTGGAAATCCTGGACACTACAGCGCTAAGGCATTTCCTGCAGGGTGCTGTACAGGTCCAAGGGAGTGGACCCTAAACATGAAAGGGTACCCAGTCCTTGAAGGTCAGCACAGTGGTGTAATGGTTAGCACTCTCACCTAGCAGCAATAGGGTCCCTGGTTCAAATCCCGACCACGACACCTTCTGCCTGGAGTTTGCATGTTCTCCCTGTGCCTGCGTGGGTTTCCGCCGGGTACTCCGGTTTCCTCCCACACTCCAAAGACATGCTGGTAGGTTAATCAGATCCTGTCTATAAATTGGCCCTGGTATGTGTTTGTAAGCGCGCGGGACCCTACGGGGTAAATGACCGTGCTATATCAAGATGCAACTCAACTCAAGTGACAGGAACCCACCGTGAAGGGTGAAGATTGGGCCCTTAGTTTCTAAGTGGCCCTGCACCTGGACGGCTAAGTGAAACCCCTTTATTTTATTATTGTGGGGTGTCCCACTGATTGTAACAATCAGTTAAGCTAGCTAAAGGCTGGTCATCTGTGTGTGGTGACCATACGGGGGAGTTCTGGGCTAGCTGTGGGTGTTTGCAAAGTGTACCTTTTTTGCTTGTGTCTAGCTGTTTTTTCTCTGTATAATGAACGCCATTTCGCCTTGGTTCGCCATGGCACACATGCATTCGTAAGAGCACCACTGGGCTCAGCAGTTTGGTGTCCATGGTACACGCGGCTTTGCCGCACATGCGCCGTAGCCTTTATCTGGGCGCACAAAGATTTGCGTCGTACGCTAATACAGTCACACCCGTTCCCCGGGACCGCGCACATGCGTGCGTGCGCATGCATAGAACGTTCCTGCGCACACCCAGCTTTTTTAAGCTGTGTAGGCCAAGCATATGGTGCTTCCAGAAGGCAGCTGTGGGACACAGAGCAGGCTCTGAAAAGTCACTTGGAGTGGTTAATTTTTCCTTACCTGGGTCATGTAAGTCACCAGGTGTTGCTTGGCAGACTAAAGGTGCTTAGCAGGATTGTTGCATAGAGGCTTGGTGAGCCCTATTAAAGGGTCTCTCTTCTGAGGTGTTTTAATATACACCCAAGTACTCCTGTTTGCGGCTATTTAATGTCTTCCAAAAAGAGGAGTGTGACTAACACTACAGGGAAGGGCTCACCTATGTCATTAGTAGTTCCTGATAAACCTAGTCGTATCCCTAGTGTTGTATCCCCTGAAGGACAAAGAGGCTTCCGGGCAATCTAAGTCGCTGCGTATATCTGGTATTGTGCCCACAGTCAATGCTGCTGCTTCACCCTTTATCACTAAGGATGAAATGTCCTCAGCCCTAGCCTCCATCCCGCAGGGTGGCAGGACGCGTGACAGATCCCCCTCCCCGGAGTCTCCTAGTCTGGAGCAGGAATGGGTTGAGGATGGGGAAGAGCTTAAAGCTCAGGATTTGGTGGAGTGCCCGGCAGATGAGTCTGCTTCCGAGCAATCTGGATAAGAATATATCCAGTCGATGTCTGCCTCTCAGTTGCAGAGACGCTTGATCCTGACTCGGACCAAAATGGTTTGTTCTGCCTCTAAGTTGTCTCTTGCAGAGGTGACTGAGCCCCCCCCTGGTCCTCTTTGGGATCTCTGAGGCCTTTTCAGGTCGCACAGACTTTACCGGTACACCCCCTGTTGGAACAGGTGGTGTATGCTGATTGGGAACATCCTGACAGGACTTTTTTGCCTCCTAAAAAGGTTTTCACTTTTATATCCCATGGATGAAAAGTTTGTTAAAAAATGGAGCATGCCAGCCGTAGATGCAGGAGTCTCTTCCTTAAACAAGAACTTGACTTGTCCGGTAGATAATGCACAGGGCTTAAAAAACCCTGTTGACAAGAAATTGGAGTTATTATTAAAGGCTTCCTTTTCTTTGGCCAGTTCAACTATTCAGCCAGCTGTTGCAGCAATTTGTATCCGTAAAGGATCAGGTCAAACGGCCTGATAGGCCTAACCAAGAGGATGATCTGCCTGAAGGTAAGACAGACACTGCTCAAACGCTGTGTTTTGCTGTTGATGCTTTAAAGGATTCAATACAGCAGGTTTCTTGTCTGGCTCTCTTGTCTGTACATATGCGCAGACTTTTATGGCTTAAGAGCTGATCAGCCGAGCTTCCTTGTAAAAAGTTATTAGCAGGTTTCCCATTTCACGGGGAACGTTTATTCGGTGATCACTTGGACAAATATATCCAAAAGATTTCCGGAGGAAAGAGTTCTCTACTGCCTGTGAAGAAAAGCACCAGACGTCCCTCGTTTAAAAACCCAGGGACTGCTTCCTCAAATGTCTCAGCGTCAGGGCGGTTCCACCGCCAACAGGGAGCTAGGGCCAGGGGCAAGCAGCAAGGCCAGGGCCAGAAAAGGCCCTGGGTCCAAAATTCTTCTAAACCCAGCACCAAGCCTTACTTTTGGGGGGACGCCCCCACTCCATCGGGTGGAGGGGAGGCTGCTGCACTTTGCGGACATTTGGAAAACAACAATTCTGGGCGAGTGGGTCACCTCAATTATATCTCGCGGTTACAAGCTGGAGTCACGGGGGGTTCCCCCTCAGAGGTTTTTAAGATCCAGCATTCCCTCGGATCCTCCAAAAAGAAACTTATTGCTTCAGGCACTACATTATCTAGTGCATCAAGGAGTGAATGTAGAGGTTCCTGTATTAGAAAGGGGCACAGGGTTTTACTTAAACCTGTTTACGGTTCAGAAACCAAACGGGGACACAAGGCCCATTTTGGACCTAAGGTCCCTGAGCAAGTATCTATTGATACAGTCCTTTCGGATGGAGTCTTTCCGCTCAGTAGTAACCTCACTCTAGATGGGAGACTTTCTAGCCTCCATCGATATAAAGGGCACGTATTTACACGTACCTATCTTTCAGCCTCATCATAGGTTCCTATGTTTTGCAGTAGAGGAACGTCATTTTCAGTTTGTGGCTCTACCCTTCGGGCTTGCTACAGCTCCCCGGGGGTTCACAAAGGTCCTAGCACCAGTACTGGGTCTTTTAAGGACCCAAGGGATCCTGGTGCTCGGGTATCTGGACGACTCCTGGTCAGAGATCACTCAGTACAGGCTCTAGAACAGAGCATAATATGCACAGTGCGGTATTTGAAAAGCTTACGCTGGATCATAAATACCGAAAAGTCAACCTTGAGACCAGCTCAAAGTCTAAGGTATTTAGGTCTGATCCTAAACATGGTTCAAGCAAGAGTATTCTTGCCACCCGTAAGGATCTGTGCCCTGAAGGATCAGGTGCGTCAGATAAGGGGCACCAGACAACCCTCTATTTGGCTCTGTATGAGTGTCATGGAATTTAGTAGACCAGACTGTGTGGACTGCACAGAGGAAACCAGAAACACATGTAAGTGAAAAATAAGGGTGTTTATTAAATAGGTGACAAATAACTGAAATATAAACAGTGCAAAACCAACCACAGACCCACAAACTACAAATAATATATACAAATAACTGGAGATACCGGAATCTTAAACAAGCCAGGCCGAGGTCATACACAGGGAGGTCAGCAGATGGGTAAGGATGGGAAATCAACAGGACAGCGAGAGGATGGATAGATAGGCTGCAGGGCAGGGATACAAGGAGAACAGGGCACAGGAGGGACAGGTCCAGGATGGGTACGGGATAGGAATCAGATCAGGAACAGGCTCAAGGTCAGGGCACAGGGAGAAAGATACCAAGGCAAGCATGTGAGGGCTTGCCGGGTATTTATAAGGCTGCAGTAATTGACCTCACGTTACACCTGAGCGCAGAGGGTGCTGTCTGCTCCACACTGCCAGAGTACATCCACTGGTGGACACCGGTACTACGGCCCAAGGATGCAACAGTGCCACCAGCAGGTGAGTCCTCTTATTACAGGTCCTAGGTGTTGGAAGACACCCGCTGGTGGACACTGGTACTGCGATCCAAGAGACCGATAGCGCCACCAACGGGTAAACCTTTTCATGACAGTACCCCCCCCAAAGGAGCGGCCTCCGGACGCTCCAACTAGATGAAATTGTCCAAAGTTTATGGCCTCAAACCAAACAACAGATGAGGGCACATCAGGCTGGGCATCAGGTACTTCAGGCTGGACATCAGGCACTTTAGACTGGGCAGCAGATACATCAAACCAGACAGCAGGCACATCAGAGCAGACAGCGGGCTCCGGGTCGTCGAGCTGGGCAGCAAGCTCCGGGTCGTCAAGCTGGGCAACAGGCTCCAGGTCGTCGAGCTGGGCAGCAGGCTCTGGAACATTAGGCCGAACAGCAAGCACCGTAAAGGCAGGCTGGATCACAGGCCCCGGCCCGGTGGGCTGGGTAACAGGCCCCGGCCCAGTGGGCTGGGTAACGGGCCCCTGCCCAGAAAGCTGGGTAACAGGCTCCGGCCCAGCGAGCTGGGCACAGGGACTGGTCTGACAAGCCGAATAACGGGTATTGGCTTAACAGGCCGAGTGACGGACACCAATTTAGTAGACTGAGTAAAGGGCACCGGTTTAACAGACTGGGTAATGGGCATCGGCTCAGCAGACTGGGTAACAGGCACAGGCTCAGCAGATTGGGTAACGGGCACCGAAACTTCAGGCTGAGACACGGGCACCAAAACTTCAGGCTGAGACACGGGCACCGAAACTTCAGGCTGACACACGGGCACCGAAACTTCAGGCTGACACACGGGCACCGAAACTTCAGGCTGACACACGGGCACCGACACTTCAGGCTGACACACAGGCACCGAAACTTCAGGCTGACACACAGGCACCGAAACTTCAGGCTGACACACGGGTACCAAAACGTCAGGCTGAGACACCAATGGGGATGGGAAATCAACAGGACAGGGAGAGGATGGATAGATAGGCTGCAGGGCAGGGATACAAGGAGAACAGGGCACAGGAGGGACAGGTCCAGGATGGGTACGGGATAGGAATCAGATCAGGAACAGGCTCAAGGTCAGGGCACAGGGAGAAAGATACCAAGGCAAGCATGTGAGGGCTTGCCGGGTATTTATAAGGCTGCAGTAATTGACCTCACGTTACACCTGAGCGTAGAGGGTGCTGTCTGCTCCACACTGCCAGAGTACATCCACTGGTGGACACCGGTACTACGGCCCAAGGATGCAACAGTGCCACCAGCAGGTGAGTCCTCTTATTACAGGTCCTAGGTGTTGGAAGACACCCGCTGGTGGACACTGGTACTGCGATCCAAGAGACCGATAGCGCCACCAACGGGTAAACCTTTTCATGACAGTACCCCCCCTCAAAGGAGCGGCCTCCGGACGCTCCAACTAGATGAAATTGTCCAAAGTTTATGGCCTCAAACCAAACAACAGATGAGGGCACATCAGGCTGGGCATCAGGTACTTCAGGCTGGACATCAGGCACTTTAGACTGGGCAGCAGATACATCAAACCAGACAGCAGGCACATCAGAGCAGACAGCGGGCTCCGGGTCGTCGAGCTGGGCAGCAAGCTCCGGGTCGTCAAGCTGGGCAACAGGCTCCAGGTCGTCGAGCTGGGCAGCAGGCTCTGGAACATTAGGCCGAACAGCAAGCACCGTAAAGGCAGGCTGGATCACAGGCCCCGGCCCGGTGGGCTGGGTAACAGGCCCCGGCCCAGTGGGCTGGGTAACGGGCCCCTGCCCAGAAAGCTGGGTAACGGGCTCCGGCCCAGCGAGCTGGGCACAGGGACTGGTCTGACAAGCCGAATAACGGGTATTGGCTTAACAGGCCGAGTGACGGACACCAATTTAGTAGACTGAGTAAAGGGCACCGGTTTAACAGACTGGGTAATGGGCATCGGCTCAGCAGACTGGGTAACAGGCACCGGCTCAGCAGATTGGGTAACGGGCACCGAAACTTCAGGCTGAGACACGGGCACCGAAACTTCAGGCTGACACATGGGCACCGAAACTTCAGGCTGACACACGGGCACCGAAACTTCAGGCTGACACACAGGCACCGACACTTCAGGCTGACACACAGGCACCGACACTTCAGGCTGACACACAGGCACCGAAACTTCAGGCTGACACACGGGTACCGAAACGTCAGGCTGAGACACCAATATCAAGACATCCGGCTGGAAAGCAGGCAACGAGACACCAGGCTGGAAGGCAGGCAGGCAACGAGACACCAGGCTGGAAGGCAGGCAGGCAACGAGACATCAGGCTGGAAGGCAGGCAATGAGATATCAGACTGAGAAGCGGGCACATCAGACGGGGAACTGGAGACATCAAGCTGGAAGGCAGGCACCGAGATATCAGGCTGGAAGGCAAGCACCGAGACAACAGGCTGGAAGGTAGGCACATCAGACGGGAAAGCAGGCACATCAGATGGGAAAGCGGGCACATCAGACGGGAAGGCAGGCACCAAGACTTCGGGCTGGAAGGCAGACATCAGACTGGAAAGTGGGCACATCAGACTGGAAAGCGAGCACATCAGACTGGAAAGCGGGCACATCAGACTGGAAAGCGGGCACATCAGACTGAAAAGCGGGCACATCAAGCTGGAAGGCAGGCACCGAGACATCAGGCTGGAATGCAAGCATCGAGACAGGCTGGAAAGCGAGCACATCAGACTGGAAAGCGGGCACATCAGACTGGAAAGCAGGCACCAAGACTTTGGGCTGGAAGGCAGGCATCGAGACATCAGGCTGGAAGGCAGGCATCGAGACATCAGTCTGGAAGGCGGGCACATCAGACTGGAAGGCGGGCACATCAGACTGGAAGGCGGGCACATCAGGCTGGAAGGCAGGCACCGAGACTTTGGGCTGGAAGGCAGGCATCAAGACATTAGATTGGAAAGCGGGCACATCAGACTGGAAGGTAGGTACCTCAGGCTGGAAGGCAGGCACATCAGGCTGGAAGGCAGGCACCGAGACTTCGGGGTGGAAGGCAGGCATCAAGACATCAGACTGGAAAGAGGACACATCTGACTGGGAGGTAGGCACATCAGGCTGGAAGGCAGACACATCAGACTGGATAGCAGGCACTGGGTTGGCAGGTTTAGGTGGGTCATCATGTTCAACTGGCATGAACGCAGGCTGGAACAGGTTGGTTGGTGTGGAGGCAGATTGGGTTACTAGCAGGATGGTGGGGTCCGGAAGAACTTTCGTTTCTTTTTTGGTTTAGCCACTGTAGCTTTGTACGTAGGTGCAGGGTCGTAAGAAAAGTATGTAGCTGGGCAAAAGGAAGACCAAGGAACAGTGGCTGGAGGAGGATTCTGTGGGGTTGTTACAGGTGGAGGAGAAGAGGCAGGTGGATTAAAGGCAGGATAGGTGCTACACTTGGAGACTGGGTAGTAGTATTTGGTAGGGAGCTGAGTAAACTGGGCTATAGCTGAGGTTGCCATAGGTGACGTAGAGATAGATTTTTGGGAAGGCAGGTGATTAATGGCAGGGCTGGAATGTTGAGGCTTAGCTAAGTGCAGGAGATCTGACCATGTCTGTAGCACAGGTTGAACAAATGCTGATTCACACCCGGCCTGTCTAACCAGGGATTGTACTGAATGGATGCAATCAGCCAACACCTGCTGTGAACAAGAGGAATAATGTTCCATAAAAAAGGCTGGATCATCTTCTAATAACCATACCAGGGATTCAACTTGGCCATAATTGAAGGGGGGAGAAAAATCATCGCTTCCTTCGGGAATGCATGACAGGGCTGGTTTTGCACATAACTGGATCAGGGGCTGAACATCTTCAAATGACATATACCCCTGATCCACTAGGGAATGAGCTAATCGGATAGTTTCCATCAGCTGATCACTAGTCCACTCTTTATAAATCTGGCGACAATATTTACCATCCTCTTCTGCCAGCAGAGAATAATAAATTATTTCATTGAAATCCATATTAGCAAAACTAACAACCAGGATGGTTCCTCAATGCAGCCACGTCTGGTCAGGGATGGCCTTGGTATACTGTCACGGAATTTAGTAGACCAGACTGTGTGGACTGCACAGAGGAAACCAGAAACACATGTAAGTGAAAAATACGGGTGTTTATTAAATAGGTGACAAATAAGTGAAATATAAACAGTGCAAAACCCAACACATACCCACAAACTACAAATAATATATACAAATAACTGGAGTTACCGGAATCGTAAACAAGCCAGGCCGAGGTCATACACAGGAAGTCAGCAGATGGGTAAGGATGGGAAACCAACAGGACAGGGAGAGGATGGATGGATAGGCTGCAGGGCAGGGATACAAGGAGAACAGGGCACAGGAGGGACAGGTCCAGGATGGTTTCGGGATAGGGATCAGATCAGGAACAGGCTCAAGGTCAGGATACAAGCAGCGAGGTCAGGGCACAGGGAGAAAAATACCAAGGCAAGCATGTGAGGGCTTGCTGGGTATTTATAAGGCTGCAGTAATTGACATCACATTACACCTGAGCGCAGAGGGTGCTGTCTGCTCCACACTGCCGGAGTACACCCGCTGGTGGACACCGGTACTACAGCCCGAGGATGCAACAGTGCCACCAGCAGGTGAGTCCTCTTATTACAGGTCCTAGGTGTTGGAAGACACCCGCTGGTGGACACTGGTACTGCGATCCAAGAGACCGATAGCGCCACCAACGGGTAAACCTTTTCATGACAATGAGTCTTCTAGGGAGGATGGTATCCTCCTTTGAGGCAGTGCCCTATGTCCAGTTCCATTCCAGGCCTTTACAACAAGACATCTTGTTGGCTTGGAACAGAGGAAGAAAAGCCCTGGATTATCCAATGTGCTTATCTCCTCAGGCATGCTTAAGCCTAAACTGGTGGTTGCAGGATCAGAACCTGCAAAAGGGAAAATCCTTTTTCCCGGTGACTTGGAGAGTACTGAATACAGATGCCAGTCTCTCAGGCTGGGGAGCGACCCTAGAAGGGCTCACAGCTCAGGGGAAATGGCCAGGAACAGAGCAGACCCTGCCCATCAACGTCCTAGAATTATGGGCAGTACGTCTGGCCCTACGGTCCTGGATGGTGGAGCTTTAAGACTGCCCCATCAGGGTTCAGTCCGACAATGCCACAGCAGTGGCCTATATAAACCACCAAGGCGGTACCAGGAGTCGTTCAGCTCTGAAGGAGGTGAACTACATATTAGCCTGGGCAGAGGGACATGTGCCAATTATATCGGCAGTCCATATCCCTGGAGTAGAGAACAGGTCATCTCAGCCGCCAGCAGATCTGCCCGGGGGAATGGTTCCCACAGCCAGAGGTGTTCCAGAAAATTTGCCAATGTTGGGGATGCCCAGAGGTCGACCTTCAGGGCGCCCCGATCTACTGTTTCAAGGTCCAATATTCCACCCCAATTTACAGTCTCTAAATTTGACGGCATGGCTATTGAAGCCAGGGTGTTAAAGGACCGTGCCATCTCGGGACCAGTGGTGTCTACTCTAGTGATTGCTAGAAAAGCTGTCAACTAGTTAGATTTATCATAAGGTCTGGAAGACTTATATTGCTTGATATGAAGCCAGAAAATGGCATCCTCGGAAATATGTGATTTGGGAGAATTCTCTCTTTTCTACAGTCAGCTGTGGAAATCAAATTGGCTTTGAGTACAATCAGAGGTCAAGTTTTGGCCCTATCAGTATTCTTCCAAAGGCCTTTAGCCTCCCATTCACTGATCCGAACCTTTATACAAGGGACAACTCGCTTGCTTTCCCCCATTAGGTCACCTATGTGTCCTTGGGACTTGAACTTGGTGCTGTCTCTTTTACAGAAACAACCATTTGAACTTATTAAGGAAATTACATTAGACTTACTGTCACGCAAGCTAGCCTTCCTGATGGCTATCACCTTGGCTAGAAGGGTGTCGGAGTTGGCGGCCCTTTCATGCAGGGAACCGTACTTGATCCTTCATGACAGTCGTGTTACAACCTGTTCCATCCTTTTTGCCAAAAGAGGTGTCGGCCTTTCATTTAAATCAGGACATTATTTTGCCTTCTTTTTTCTCTCAGCTCATTCGGCGGAAGAGAGACTACTGCATTCTTTGGACGTTGTCCAGGCAGTCAAGATTTATTTGTCTAGATCTGCGGAGATCCGAGGATCAGACTTTTTTTTGTTTTGTTTTACCAAAAGGATCCAAGAAGGGGCAAGCAGCTTCCATTGCCAATTGGGTCTGTCAATTGGTCATTCAGCCCTATAGACTGAAACATAAAGCTCCTCCCTTTAGGGTGAGAGCTCATTCTACCAGGGGTGTAGGAACTTCCTGGGCTTTTCGTCATAAGGTAACTGTGGCTCAGATTTCTGAGGCTGCTACCTGGTCTTCAGTGCATACTTTCACAAAATTTTATCAAGTGGAGCAGCCGAGGATTCGGCTTTCGGCCGCAGTGTACTGCGGGCTGCCTTATAAGTTCTGATGGCTATTGTTTGGCAGGGTGTCTCCCTCCCCTCAAGGCTATTGCTCTGGGACGTCCCAGCAGGTAATGAATATTAGCCTGACTCTGTGTCCCATGATGTATGAAAAAGAAAATAGGATTTTTACGTCCTAGTTACCTGTAAAATCCTTTTCTTTGAGTACATCATGGGACACAGAGATCCCTCCCCTCTTTTTTGAGTATTTAGTGCTTGCTACAAAACTAAAGTAATCCCTGTATGGGAGGGGTTATATAGGGAATCACTTCCTGTCTGAAGACCTTTGGTCTACCAGTGTCCATTCACCTAATGATGAAGTATAACCCAGCAGGTAATGGATATTAGCCTGACTCTGTGTACCATGATGTGCTAAAAGAAAAGGATTTCACAGGTAAGTATGACATAAAAATCCTAGTATTATTATTATTTGCCACATGCATAATTAATATTTTTACATTAAAAGAGTTAGTGGATACATGTTACTTTAATTTCTTAGTGAACTGCCTCATCCCCAGGAGCTTTTGATGACAGAATCCTCCTCAAAGGGAAACTACGTTTTCAGTACATTTTATTTAAGTTTAATTTTACATTTAGTAAGGTTTTTTTTTTTTTTAAATTACATATACAATATAGAAAAGAGAACAGCAAGTGGGACTTTATATGAGACGGCGACCTGGTAAGGTCCAGTGCCTCCATCCCTTTTAAGTTAAAAAGGGAGAGGACGGGTAAGTAGGACTTTAAATGAAGCACATAGATATAAAAATTCAAATTTATTAGTATATACTGGTAGTATAATACATAATGGTAATCATAACACATAATAACAATTAATGTATATACAGTCGTATGCAAAAGTTTAGGAACCCCTGACAATTTCCATGATAGTCATTTATAAATATTTGGGTGGTTGGATCAGCAATTTAATTTTGATCTATCAAATAACTGAAGGAGACAGTAACATTTCAGTAGTGAAATGAGGTTTATTGGATTAACAGAAAATGTGCATCAAAACGAAATTAGCCAGGTGCATAAATTTGGGCACCCTTGTCATTTTGTTGATTTGAATACCTGTAACTACTTGGCACTGATTAATTGGAACACACAATTGGTTTGAGCTCATCAAGCCTTGAACTTCATAGACAGGTGCATCCAATCATGAGAAAAGGTATTTAAGGTGGCCAATTGCAAGTTGTTCTCTTTGACTCTCCTCTGAAGAGTGACAACATGGGGCCTCAAAACAACTCTAAAATGACCTGAAAACAAAGATTGTTCTACATTATGGTTTAGGGTAAGGCTACAAAAAGTTATCACAGAGATATAAGCTGTCAGTGTCCACTGTGAGGAACATAGTGAGGAAATGGAAGACCACAGGCACAGTTCTTGTTAGGGCCAGAAGTGGCAAGCCACATAAAATATTGGAGAGGAAAAGGCGAAGGATGGTGAGAACGGTCAAAAACAGCCCATGGACCACCTCTAAAGACCTACAACATCAACTTGCTGCAGATGGTGTCACTGTGAATCCTTCAACAATTCAGCGCACTTTGCACAGGGAGAAGCTGTATGGGAGAGTGATGGGAAAGAAGCCTTTTCTGCACACACGCTACAAACGGAGTCGCTTGAGGTATGCAAACGCACATTTGGACAAGCCAGCTTCATTTTGGAATAAGAAGCTGTGGACTGATGAAACAAAGATTGAGTTATTTGGTCATAACAAGGGGCATTATGCATGGCGGCAAAAGAAAACAGCATTCCAAGAAAAACACTTGCTACCCATAGTAAAATTTGGTGAAGGTTCCATCATAAAAGAGGAAAAAAGTCTCCGCGCAAAGGACTAAGTACTGAATGGGTTTGGAAGTGGTTAATAGAACTGCTGCCTCTACCAATTACTCCCACTAGGTGGAGTAAACAGAATGAAGGAAAAACAAAGTAGATATGGCGCTGTTCTATTGCAAGCAAATAGTGGTTGGAGGTATGGTAAAATAAATAAAAATAACAGTAACAAAAATAAATGAAAAAAATGTTACATATATATACTGCTCCCTTTGGGAAAAATCATAAAAAATAAAAGAATAATTCACAGCACTCCTATTAGTAAGTGTTGCCCATAGGCATCAATTACGTGAAACCAAATAAAACAAACGGTGCATATAAAGTGTGGTCTTTACATAAAAGACAAACAAACCTGGGTGTGTGATCTTTGGTGTGAAAAATCAATATATGTAAATACCCATTTGGGAAAAATAGGCAACGATTCTTTGAACAGGGTGACAGAAATGTCCGACTTCTAGCCATGATGGCCCAACATGACCAACCACTTACACTCATTTCTACAATAATCACTCCGGGAGGCGAGACGGTAACAACTCCCTCAGACATACTAAAAGAATTTAATAACTTTTATAAAACCCTTTATGCCTCCGGTCTGCCGGCCGATTTTCAGCCCGAGGAGCTGGGAGATCTGCTGGACCCTCTGGCTCTCGGATGGCTGTCGGACGCGGAACGTGAGACATTGGTGCAACCCTTTACTGCTTTAGAGGTACTAAACGCTATCCAATCCTTCCCCTCCAGAAAGGCACCGGGCCCGGATGGGCTACCAATGGATTTTTACAAAACGCATGGGGAGATGCTGGCACCCCAATTAGCATCACTCTATAGGAAATGCCTTGCGGAGGGGAACCTACCTGATTCTATGTATCACGCCCACCTGATCCTAAAATATAAACCTCAGAAAGATCCTACCTCCTGCGCGTCATACAGACCCATTGCGCTACTAAATAGTGACTTCAAAATTCTGACAAAACTTCTTGCTATTAGGTTGTATCCCATGCTGCCCTCTGTAATAGACCCAGACCAGACAGGGTTCATGCCCCACAGAGCCACAGACGTCAACCTCCGTAGACTCTTTACAAATATCCATGCCCAACACATCAATGGGGGATATCGAACGATTGCCTCATTAGATGTTGAAAAGGCTTTCGACACTGTCGAGTGGCCCTTCTTATGGGAGACTTTGCGTAGGATGGGGTTCCCTTTGCTTTTTATTAAATGGCTTCAGGTGATATACAAACGTCCTACCTCCTCGGTGCGCTTGGCAGATAAACTATCGGATCCCTTCAGCCTTTCCAGGGGAACAAGGCAGGGCTGCCCTCTCTCTCCGGCACTCTTTGCCCTTGCCATTGAGCCAGTGGCGGAGGCGCTGCGCACTACCCCACACATCAGGGGCTTGCGCGTCGGTCTGCTGGAGGAGAGGGTGGCCCTGTATGCCGACGACATGCTGCTTTTTCTCGGTGATGCAGGTCCATCGCTGCAGGGAGCACTGACAATACTGAACACCTTTGCTGGGGTCACTGGGCTAAGGGTGAATTGGTCCAAATCCTTACTGTTTCCAATAGACCAAGCTGCAAGAGTAGGTTCCCCTCCGGATGTCCCCCTACAGTGGGTGGACACCTTCAAATACCTGGGTGTTGTTGTTTCCCCCAGAGACACAGAGTTCATCCATCTTAACCTAGACCCACTGGTGCAAGACATAAAGATTAAACTTAAGGCATGGGGGAAGCTGCCGTTGTCACTGTGGGGCCGAGTTAACCTTCTCAAAATGAAAGTTATCCCAAAGCTCACTTACCTTTTTAGGCACTCCCCGCAATGGATTCCCAAATCTTTCTTTAAAAAGCTCAATCAGATCTTCTCCTCCTTCCTTTGGGGCCCCTCATCGCCAAGGTATAAACTGAGTACCTTGATGAGACCGACAACGCAGGGAGGTATGGCATTCCCAGACTGCCATAAGTATTACCTCGCCGCACAGTTGGTAACAGTGACATGGTGGTTGGATCCAGACAAATCTAATTCAGCTACAGCTCTAGAGGCAGCGGTGATGGGGTCATTGGAAGCACTTAAATTACTGGTCTACAGAGGACCTAAGGCCCCATATTCCTTGACCCCCTCCATGCATACCACTCTACGTGCATGGAGGGCAGGACTGGCGATAGAAAAATACGGACACAATGAAGTCTCACCCAACGCTCCAATTTGGCTAAATCCGAATATTCCCCACTTTTATAAAATGCTTAACACATATGCATGGACCAAACACGGTGTCAAACTAATATCTCAGATAATTTCAAACAACACGCTGATCCCTTTGTCCCAACTTTCACAGATGTATAATATACCAAATTATTACATATTCCGGTACCTGCAACTTTCTCATGCTTTTACCGCACAATACCCGCGGTCCTCCTGCGTGGTTGTCCAGTCTGGGTTGGAAAAGACACTCCGCACTAGATGCGCCGAAAAACCAACCTCTCATCTTTATGAACACCTGATATTTGTGTCTCTCCAACCCATGGACAAACTGTGGTCCCGCTGGCAAAGGGACATTCCAACACTGGACAACGATGACTGGGATGATTTGTGGGATTTCCCCTTCAGCTCCCTGGTTTCATTAAGAGACAGACTAGTGCAATTTAAAATAGTGCATAGAGCATACTTTACACCATATAGACTTCATAAAATGAAACCTGAACACTCGGCGGAGTGCTGGAGGTGTCACACCTCACCGGGAGACTTTACACACATTTTTTGGACCTGCCCTATCGTTCGGCGGTATTGGTCTGAGGTGCTAGACATGATTAATCTGGTTGCCTCGGTTACAACGCCGGCGACGATGGAGGTGTGCCTTCTGGGCCTGGACAATGGTGCCAACAGTGGCAAAAAGAACCTTAATTGGGCTGTTGCTCTTTTATGCCCGGAAAAACATTGCTATGCACTGGAAAAAACCTACGGTACCTTCCTTAGCCCAATGGAAGCGTCTCATAAATGAGAGTCTTCCATTATACAAAGACACATATATAAATAGAGGATGTCCCCAGAAATATGACAAAATTTGGCGTGCCTGGCTTGCTGAACCAACTACGGTTTGAAGGCTGAGGGAAGAGAATAATGAATAAGGTAAACATATAATCATATCAACAAAAACATATCCAATTGTGCCTAAGAAGGAGAGTGGAGGATACTATACATGACTAAGATATAACAAACTTTAAAAAAGGGGAAAGAGACACCAATAATCCTAGTTGCCTTGCAGCACTCCGACTAAAAACGTACATGAAGCCATAAATGACTTGAAACTTACTAAGCATACAAACAACGGATAAGCACTGATGTTGATATTTATGTAAGATTTTGTTATCTTTATTTTTCTTTGTTTGTCCGAAAATACAATAAAAAAGATTTTACAAAAAAAAAAAAAAATACCCATTTGGGGTAAGATGAACTACGGAATTAAAACTGATAAATTAAAACACTAAATACTGTGCATACTAAACTAAATCTAAAGTGTAATTACAATAACCGTGCATCCCAAAACAATCTAAAGTGTAACTACTGTTTAGAAAAATAACAGGCAGATTGCCTGTGTGTACAATTCTACAATGACCATTTCATATAAATAAATAAAATGCTAATAGAAAAAACATCAGATAGCTGGAAAAATTATAGGTTATAAAGTGCTCTTGTGCCAGTGAAGAAATCCGTTTTCTAATCTGATGGACTTTTCAGTGAGTAAACACACCGTGAATGCCTTAATTCGTGATCCTATTACAACTGCACTCACCAGATCCTTCTCCCCCTCCTGGGGTCAAAGACATCCACAGTATGTGCCACTGTGTAGCAATGTAGGATAAAAGTCGTCCTTAGTGTTGATTATGGAAAGATTCCGTTATGTATTGAACATCATGAAAGAGAGAGAGGGAGCCCGAATAGCGTAATACTGTATCAAACTGTTTATTATACACACGCATAGAAAGGTACTCACATACAGTAGGATTAACAAAGGCATATATTGCTGACACCAGCGCCTGTGAGAGGAAATGATGCAAGGACGTATGCCAACTCCACCTTACGCCGCCTTCGTGGTCAGCAATTTACCCAATCACTGCTACGGTGTAGCTCTGTGGGTCAATGACCGGTAATCAACTGAGGTTTCTATGTGCTGTTAACATTTTTGTGATCTCCAAAACAGGTGGAAAAAAAAATCTGTACGGTGATGGGTCTTGTTATGTGGACTCAGACTACTGTTGTCCTGAGATTTCCAGGGAGCTTTGCTGGCCAGCAGCAGGCGCTTCACACCTGTGCTGGTGTCTTCTGCAGGTTCCCATTCAGAGCAGAACACAGACAGGCAAAGCCAAACCCCCTCCAGACCAGCCAAGGTCAGACCCAGGAATCAGATCCTCCTAAAAAGTTCCTATTTTGAGTCAGCTAGTCCTCTTCAGTTTGTGAATTGCACATTCCATCATGCTATGGGGCTGTGTGGCCAGTGCTGGTACTGGGAATCTGGTTAAGGTTGAGGGTCGCATGGATTACACTCAATATCAGCAGATTCTTGAGAATAATGTTGAGTAATCAGTCACAAAGTTGAAGTTATGCCGGGGCTGGATATTTCAACAAGACAACGACACAAAACACTGCTCAAAATCTACTCAGGCATTTATGCAGAGGAACAAGTACAATGTTCTGGAATGGCCATCCCAGTCCCCAGACCTGAATATCATTGAACATCTGTGGGGTGATTTGAAGTGGGCTGTCCATGCTCGGCAACCATCAAACCTAACTGAACTGGAGATGTTTTTTAAGGAGGAATGGTCCAAAATACATTCATCCAGAATCCAGACACATTACAGGCTATAGGAAGCGTCTAGAGGCTGTTATTTCTGCTAAAAGAGGCTCTACTAAATATTGATGTGATTTTTCTGTTGTGGTGCCCAAATGTATGCATCTGTCTAATTTTGTTTTGTTGCATTTTACGCATTTTCTGTTAATCCAATAAACCTCATTTAACTACTGAAATATTACTGTGTCCTTCAGTTACTTGATAGAGCAAAATGAAATTGCTGATCCAAACACCCAAATATTTATAAATGACAATCATGGAAATTGTCAGGGGTTCCTAAACTTTTGCATACGACTGTACATATATACATACACTGGAGGCAAGGAAGCCACATAATTGCAAACAGTTAATCACATAATATTGAACTTAATCTGATAAGGCACGTAATGAGTTAAGACACGGCATGTAACAGCTCTACAAGTTTCGTTGGTTAATTTACTCTTCAGGAGCATACACGTGGATTGAGTCTGGAATGTAATAATAAAAAGGATTTCTGTAAGGTCTGACCCTGTCAAGGAAAAAAGGGGGTATGGATGTTGAAATAAAAATTAGTTAATATAACCCCCACTCTCTGAAATACTTACAGATGTAGCTAGAAGATAAGGGTATGGCACTTGAGATTGGAGACCCCCTGAGGGCATCGTCGCCAGGAGCTGAGGTGGTGTGGGCAACCTGGAGCACAAGCACAGCATCCATGGAGGACAGGTGACCAGGAAGTGAGGATAATCGTGAGTGACCATACGTGCTATAACATCAAATGGGGACTGCCTAAAACATGGCATAAATATAATGTGCACTATATCCTATACTTAGTAAAGTTCAGGACAATTGGGCAGATAGTGTAGGTGAAGTCCCCCCCAATTGAAGGTTGAAATTGATGAGTGAAAGATATAAGTCAGAATCACCAAAAAAGTAAACAGAAACCAACACCTAAATTGTGCCAATAAAGAAAAATAGTGAGTATTAAATTACCAAATTGTCTGGGGCTTCAAGATCGAAGCCTAGAATCCAGAATGATATGTGAAGTAAACCAGGAACAGATGATGGGGCCACCAAGGTAAATAAGCCATCCAACAGTGGAGCCTATAAGGGCACGGCCACCACATGCCCACCAGCGTCACGTTACCGTGCATAGGAGGAGGGAGGCGCCATCAACCGGATGAAATTATTGCCCAATATTGGCGCCAAATAGATCTCTCCATTGGCCGCTAAATGTAGAATGACGCCGAAGAGGCGCCATGATGCCATACCTCCAGGGCAGAGGGTGTGACGTTGATGCATGGCCCTGGAGCATCCACCCACTCTGGGAGGAGGGGAGGAGGAAAGCCGAGGCACGCTTCGCAGCTCCTGGAAGACATGGGAGCCAGAAGGCTCCTGTGACCTAATCATGTGACACATAGGACATTACAAGGGGGGATGGCTATTCATTTTAGTCAAGGGATGGGAGAGGGCAACACCATCCCTTGGGTATTGAACCCTATAGAGAGCGAGGGGAATTAAGAAAATGAATTAACTACAATATTAAATACATAATTGTGTTGTAATCAGACCTACCTAAATATAATCTACGTGCTTCCATCCCTATATTTGATATATATGGATGGAAGCATGTCGTTCTACATCTAACGACCAATGGAGGAATCTATTTGGTGCCAATACTGGGCGATTATTTCGCCCGGTTAATGGCGCCTCCCTCCTCCTATGCACGCTAACATGGCGTTGGTGGGCGTGTGGCGGCCGTGCCCTTATAAGCTCAACTCTTGGATGGCTTATCTACCTTGGTGGTCCCTTCTTCTGTTTCTGGCTTACTTCATATATCATTCTGGATTCTAGGCTTCTATCTTCCAACCCCAGACAATTTGGTAATTTAATACTATTTTTCTTTATTGGCACGTTTTAGGTGTTGGTTTCTGATTACTTTTTCGGTGATTCTAACTTATATCTTTTACTATTTCGTCAATTTCAACCTTCAATTGGTTGGACTTCACCTACACTATCTACCCAATTGTCCTGTCCTTTACCAAGTATAGGATATATATTTTTTTTTTTTTTTAAATTCCTTTATTTTATTTCAACAATGCATGTTACAGTGTGATATACATGTTATCAAGATCTATAACATTTAGTGAGTAGTAAAAAAGAAAAAACAGAGGTATGAAGAGGACTTTAACAGAAACTGCCGTCGACTAAAGGTGTGACACATATACATTCCTCTAGTTTACACGGTCTGTATAATGAAGGTGGAGCCTGAATGTATGGGAAAGTCTGATGTAATGATTATCATACTATCCATTTGCAAGTAGTTCCCTGAGATATGCCTCGTTTAAACTAAAGACTCGTGTATTTATCCTTAGACAACAGGTATGTAGGTAAACCAAAATAACAAAGAGAGAAGCTCTCCACTGACCGGGGGTGGAGATATTCCTTGCCGATCAGTAGAGTCCGGCAAGGGGCAACTAACGTAGAGTAATGTATACCATGATATTCAACATATCTGATCTGGTCTTCCCTTAGCCGGAAAAGTATAGGGGGTTGTGTGAGAACCTAGGGAGAGAGGGGGAGGGGGAGAAAAGCAGGAGACAGTAAGGAGGGAGAGGCAAGAGAGAATGAGAGGTGAAGTGGAGGGGGAGAGGAAGAGAGAGGTAAAGAGAAGAGGGTGGCGGTGTCACCCTCCAGCCAGGCAGGGTCCTCGTATCAAGGAGTGTCCGCATTAAGTCATCTCTCGGAGGTAGGCCTCGGTGTAGATGAAGTGTTGCCAGGGGCGCCAGGTCTCCCGAAAGGCTTCCTCCCTGTCATGCAGGGTGGCCGTAAGATCTTCCATGTCCCGCAGATCATTGACCCTCGCATACCACTGAATCTTCGTTGGTGGGATTACCGATCTCCAAAATAGAGGGATGCAGGCCTTAGCCGCATTAAGTAGATGTATGGTGAGTGAAGCTTTATATTTCTTAATTGAACTTCTAGAAAGGTGCAGTAAACAGGCCCCGGGGTCTCCCCCCAGTGCGACACCCGTCAGACGCTCGACCGTATCTGTCACCTCTTTCCAGAACGGTTTAATCTTGGGACAGTCCCAGAAAATGTGCAACATTGTTCCCTCTCCTGCTCCACAACGCCAACATAGATCCGGCACCTGCGGGAGGAACCTGTGAAGAGTGGATGGTACTCTGTACCATCTGGTCACAATCTTGTAGCAAGTCTCCTGGACCCTTGTGGCCAGAGAAGATTTTTGGGCAAAGTGTAAGATCTTTTCCCTTTGTGTTTCATCAAAATGCGCTCCCAGTTCTGTCTCCCACTTAGTAAGGAAGGGGGGCACAAAACCTTCAGCCGGGGCGATCAGAGAGAGGTAGATCAGGGATAAAGAGTGGCGTATGGGCTCTCTGCGGTGGCAGATACGTTCCAATTCCGTAAGTGGGCGTGGGGGACCTAGAGTTCGGGCGCTTCGGCGTAAAAAATTACGCAGTTGGAGACCACTCAGGAAGTCCAATGGCCTGTCTAGGACTTCTATTCCCGCGGTCGTCCTGAGCTGGCCACCGGGATCCAGGAAGTCATGGAGGTGTGGCCATCTATCTCCCGCTGATAAGGCTCTAAAAATCGGCCCCTGGCAGCCCGGCAGGAAGTCAGGGTTACCCAGGATCGGCACCATAGGGGAAGGGATAGGTGAGATCTGGGTTTTGCGAAAGGTTTCTCTGACCACTCTCAATGTGTTTCCCAGAGTTGGGTGTTCGGCAATGGATTTCGGGATCGGAGTGGTAAGCCACGGCCAACTCCTGGCCGTACCGTCTGAGTCCTCCATCTCCATGGTGACCCATTGTTTGGCCTCTAGGTGACAGTACCAGTCTATCAATCTGGTAAGATGCGTTGCCCTGTAGTAGGCTTTTATGTCTGGTAAACCCACCCCTCCCCTGCGTTTTGCCAAGTAAAGTAGTTGTAATTTTATGCGTGGCTGCCTGTGTGACCAGACAAATTCTCGGAGGAGTGCGTCGATTCGCTTGAAAAAGGAGGGCGGGAGATGTATGGGGAGGGCCTGTAGAAGATAGAGTATCCTTGGGAGGGCTGTCATCTTGATGGCATTACAGCGTCCAAACCACGTTAAAGTGAGGGCGTGCCAATGCTGCAGGTCTGTTTTGAGTCTGTGTAGGAGAGTGGCAAAATTTGCTTGGTACAGGTCGGCGGGGTCCGCGGTAATGGCCACACCTAGGTACGGAATGGTATCGGTTGCCCAGTGGAACTGGTAGTTCAGGCGCAATTGTCGGATATTTTGCGAGCTCAGTGTGATATTAAGCATGGAGGATTTAGACATATTTATTTTAAATAGGGACAGAGCCCCGTATTCCCTCAGAGAATGAAGCAAGATGGGGAGTGAGGCAATGGGGTCAGCCAAGAAGAAGATAAGGTCATCTGCGAATGCGGCGACCTTGTGGGCTCCAGATGTTTTACAGAAGCCCTCTATGTGGGGGTTGGCCCGTATCTTACAGAGCAGGGGTTCTAAGGTAAGAATGAAGATTAGGGGAGACAGGGGACAACTCTGTCTGGTACCATTCCGAATGTCAAAATAACCCGACCTGGTTTCGTTGACCCTGACCGCCGCTGTGGGGCTAGAGTAGAGTGATAGGATCCAGCTGAGCATCGACGACCGAAGGCCAATGTGTTCGAGAGTAGCTCTAACAAACGTCCAATCTACACGGTCGAAAGCCTTCTCTGCGTCAGTTGACAGCAGGAGAAGGGGTCGTCGCGTGGTCCTAGCGGCATGTATGAGGTTCAGCACCCTAATTGTGTTGTCACGTGGTTCCCGTTGAGGGACAAAGCCCGCTTGGTCTTTGTGAATTAGGTTTGGTATGTGTGGGAGCAATCTGTTCGCCAAGATCTTGGCAAATAGTTTCAAGTCAGTGTTTAGCAGAGCTATCGGTCGGTAGTTTCCACACCTAAGTGGGTCCTTTCCCTCTTTGGGGATGAGAGAGATGTATGCCCTAAGGGAGTCTATGGGGAAGGAGTTACCTTTCGTGATAGAGTTAAGTGCAGCCACTAACGGTTTGGAGAGCGTCTCAAAGAATGTTTTGAAGTAAGTTGAAGTGAGGCCATCAGGGCCTGGGGCTTTCTTTGGCTTGGAGCTCGCCAGTGCCACCCCCAACTCCTCCACCGTGATGGGGTCCTCCAACTCCTCTACGGTGTCGGCCGCTAGAGATGGCATGCCAGAGGAAGCTAGATATTCATGTGGGGTGGATCCTCCAATAGGGTTAGGGGCATCGGGAGAGGTTCTATCTAGGTTATAAAGACCGCTGTAAAATGAACGGAATTCCTCTGCTATTTCTGTTGAGGTAGAGACCCTCCGACCCGTGGGGGACAGGATGTGGGGGATGAATGTTTTGGTGCGGGGACCGCGTAAAGCTCTGGCTAGGAGAGAGCCAGGTTTGTTAGAGACTTCGTACATTGTACGACGTGACCATGCTAGCCTCTCTTTCGTTTTATGCAACAGAAGCGAGCGGAGCTCTTCACGTGCTTTAAGTAACTCCTGGTATACGGAGCGTGCTAGGCTAGCCTTATGTGTGCATTCAAGGGTCTTAATCTGAAGTAGAAGTTCTTCAGTTCTACGGGTTCTTTCCCTCTTGAGACGTGCCCCAATACCTATCAAAATGCCCCTGATAACTGGCTTGTGCGCCTCCCACATCACCAAGGGATTGGGGACCGAGGCTACATTAAATGCAAAATATTCCTGCAATTTGGCTTGGATCTCCGCGCGGGTCTCTGCAGATTGAAGCAGTGATTTGTTCAGTCTCCACGAAGGTGGAGATTTAGACATTGGTCCCATTTGGAGCGTCAAGTGTATGGGGGCGTGGTCAGAAAAGGAAATTACATCTATGGATGAGTCCACCACCCTTGGCAGGTCCTGATGGGAAAGGAGCCGGTAATCTAATCTTGAATACGAATGGTGAACTTGTGAAAAGTACGAGTAATCCCTGTCCTTGGGGTGTAAGAGGCGCCAGGGGTCCATCAAACGAAGTGAGTGAAGATCAGATTTAATACGTTTAAGGCGAGCGTATGAGAGATGAGAGGCACCCCGTGAGGTGTCCAACAGGGGGTCCATTGCGAAGTTCATATCACCCCCAAAAATGAGCATCCCCTCCGTGAACTCAAGTAGTATGGGTATCAGCCCGCGCAGGAACCGAGCATGGTTGGCATTGGGGAAATAGATATTGGCAAGAGTGACCTGAATGTCCGACACCCTGCCCTTGATCAGGAGAAAGCGGCCCTGAGGGTCCGCCTTCTGTGCTCTGAACTCCCACTGTACAGACTTTGCCACTAAAATGCTAACCCCCTTAGATTTGGAGATAGGTGAGATGCTGTGGTATGCCGTCGGGAACAGATTGTTAGTCAGTTTGGGAATATGTTCACCATGAAAGTGGGTTTCCTGTAGAAAGGCAATTTGGGTTTTAGTTCTGCGTAGGTCAGCTAGTAGCTGGGAACGCCTTTCCGGGATATTGAGACCCCGTACATTAAGGGAGGTCACCTTTAGGAGAGCCATTGTGACGGCCTGGGCGCTGAGGATCGTTGACAGAATAAGGAGGACAATCACCTCTGGTTTAGGTTCACGTCCCCTCCCAACTAGAGGGCAACAGCACCAGAGAATAGAGAGGAATAAAGAAGGTGAAGACAGAATCAGAGGAGGAGGAGGAGCGGGTAGGTAAGGGGGGAAGGGGGAGGGGGGGGAGGGAGCAATCTAAGTTAGTCAAGTGACTATGCTATGATCTCCCGGCCGAGGCACAAAAGGAATTGTGCAGCAATCGGGAGGTCGCCCTAAGGGGGGCGGTCGATGCGTCAAAGTGCGCAACAAAAAAAAATTTTTGCTCACACCTAAGTGAGCAAGTCAAGCAATATGAGAGGGTACTTTTGGGAGTGGTAGGGAGATGCACTGAATGGGGGGCCTTCAGAATCAGAAACATTAAGAAAAAACAATACATTAACCATCATAAGTAGGGTGTAATTTACCACAAAACTGGGCATAACATCCATAAACGTAACTGTGTTTAAGGTTAGTATGTGCAACTAAGTAAGCCTCTAACATCCATGATCTACTGGCGTTGACGCATTGCAGAGGCGGCTGGGGGCCGAGGACCCCAGGGGTCAACTCACCCCTCTCCTGGACAGGGCCAGGAGGGGGCCCCCACCGCCCGGCTGTCAGTGCGCCAAGGCAGCCTGACCAAATGTGGCTCATGAGAAGAATGTATGTGCCTCCTCCTCATCGTCTACGTTCATATCAGATATGGTCGGGTGGAGTGCATGAAGTCTGGCCTACAGCAAAAATACCACATTTATAACAGTTATAACAATGCGTCCCCCCTCCCTCCTCCCCTGTCCATAATTGAGAGTTAACCCATGGAGAAAGAAAAAAAAAAAGGGGGGGGGGGGAGTCCTGGTGCATGGGTTTGAATGTTCCTGGAAGAATCGCCATAGGGGGGGGGAAGGAGCGGGGCATCTGCCCATAGATGGTACTGAAAGCCTTACCAAGAACCAAAAAGTGGTGAGCGTTTAGTCCTCAGATGATGTTGGATGGGCTCTTCTGCCTTCTCGGTTTGGCGGGCGGGATCTTGGGCGTCGAGATCTCTGTTGTCTGGGTGGTGCTGAACCTTGTGAGTCCTGGGAAAGCAGATAGTCAAACCAGTTGGGCACCTCAATCACCGGCCTGGAGATGAAATGAAAGAGGGCAGGGAGTTGGTCTGGCGTGCGGAGGTAGAATTCCGCCCCCTGCCTCCTGACGATGAGATGGAAGGGGTGACCCCATCGGTAGGTGGCATCTGCCTCGCGAATAACTTCCAGTAGGGGTCGCATGAGCCCACGCATGGTGCGAGTTTGTCTGGAAATGTCAGGGAAAATCCTGATGGGAGCCCCGTCAAAGTCTATTGGGCCCTTTTCCCAGGCAAGGCGAAGAATGTCCTCCTTGATAGTGAAAAAATGCACCCTGCATAGTACATCACGGGGAAAGTCTAGTTCGGATGATGATCTCTGTGCAGAGGGTGGGGGTCTGGGGCCTGGGATACGGTGCACCCTGTCCAGTTCCAGGTCAGCTGTCGGTGGTTTGCCCAGGACCTGGTTTAAGATGGCGACCACTGTGGATCTGAGGTCTGGGCCCATGGTGGCTTCTGGGATCCCCCTTAGGTGCAGATTGTTCCGTCTGCTTCTATTCTCGCCGTCGTCCAGGCGTAGCTGAACGTCGACAAGATGGCGGCGGAAGGCCCCATACTCCGACTCGAGTGTAGTGAGGCGCGCTTCTGTAGTAGATTGGGAGGCTTCGATCGGGGTGACTCTCTCCTCAACAACATCCACTTGCTGTTTTAGGTCATGCAGTTCTTTGGTTAGTGCATTGACAATAGAGGTGGCCATAGCATTTAAGTCCTGTTTGGTGGGGAGGCCTGACACTATGTCTCTTAGAGCGCTTTCAACTAGGCCGCTTAGGTCATCAGCGTTATCTGGATGCAGTGGCGTGTCAGCGGTTGTGAGAGCCGGGGACACTATAGGAGAGGGTACTCTGTGTGGCAAGGGGGGAAAGTCCTCCCCCGCTGCAGAGGTAGTTGCAGGAGCGCCCTTCTTACTTGAGGGTGTAGCGCCCGCCGTGCTGACTCGAGGTGGCGCCATCTTGCTCTGTCTCGCCGGTGAGGGAATCTGCTGTTGCCGCAGAAAGTAGTGTGAGATTTCGGGTCCCCTCCGTTCCTCAATGACCTGTGGGCGCCTGCGGCCTCCTGGCATGAATGGATGGCTTGGCTGATCGGTGCTACGGGTGATTCACGGCCCGTTTCAGTGCAGAGCTCCCAACGACGCGTTCTTACGTTTCCATAGCTAGGTCACGTCTCCCTCCTGTAATAAATTTTGTGCTGGAGTTTCTGTGTTTCATGCAGGCGTTAGGGGGCCCACGCCAAGCAGTAGTGAGCAAGCGAGTGATGGAGCCTGTCTGCAGGGTCAGGGGTAATCAAGCAGTAAGTGTGGTACAGTGTGTGACCCTTTTTAATGATTTATAGTATTGGAGAGGACACAGGAAGGGTACGGGCTTTGAAAACTGCGGTTATGTCACCCCCAGCAACAGTACCTTGTTGTAGAATCTGCAGACTGTTCTTTAGGATACAGGCTGGGAGGGAGAGGGGGGAACGGCTCAGCGATTTCACAATGACCTTTTGCTGTTTGTTTCCTCTTGTGCAGACCCCAGGACGGGTGGCAACTCTCTCCCCCAAACCTCTGCACCCCAGGACAGTGTTGGTAGGGCCCTGACCTCTAAGATGGCTGCCGCTGCATGGAGCCCACCGAGGGCCTTTATGGAGTTTCCTGCATCCCCCTCTCGTGCTCTCCGGGTCCCGCTGCCGCTTTCAGGTAGGTGGCTCTTATGGGAAGCTTGCGGTGACCCCCTCTCCGCCGATTGCGGTACCCGAGGCCGGGGATGGCGGGGGCTCCACAGGCCGCAGGATGGCGGGCCACGGCCGGGTTGTGGTGCCGACCGGGGGTCTTAGCAGTGCGGACGCTAGATGCCCGTCTCCTCCGGTTCTCGCCTCCTCTTACCTCCAGCCGCGACCGATGCGCGAAGCGCTGGGGTCTCCCCGCCGCCGAACGCGACACTTTAGGCCGGGGATCGCGAGGCCGCAGCAGGCCGCAAGATGGCGGAATGCCTTCAGGAGGAAATGCCGGCCTGTTACCTCGCTCTCGGGCGGCTGTCCTGTTCAATAGCCTCCTCCCCTGTTGAGGATGGTTCCCTGCCACACTTGGGAAGCCTTGTGCTTTTAAAAGAAGTGGTTTTAAGGGCAGGATGGCTGTGGATAGAGCCAGGACCGGCGGAGCTGCTCTGAGACACGTCCTGCTCCTTGCTGCATCCGGACACGCCCCCCGTATAGGATATATTGCCCATGCTTTAAGCAATCCCTTTTTGATGTTATAGCACTTATGGTCACTCAAGATTATCCTCACTTCCTGGTCACCTGTCCTCCATGGATGCTGTCCTTGTTGGGCTCTAGGCCGCCCACACCACCTCAGCTCCCGGCGGTGATGCCCTTAGGGGGTCTCCGATCTCAAGTGCCATACCCTTATCTAGCTACATCTGTAAGTATTTCAGAGAGTGGGGGTTATATTAGCTTAATTTCTATTTCAACATCCATACCCCCTTTTTTCCTTGACAGGTTCAGACCTTACAGAAATCCTTTCTATCATTACATTCCAGACTCAATCCACATGCATGCTCCCGAAGAGTAGATTAATCTACAAAACGCACAGAGCTGTGTCTTAACTCATTACATGCCTTATCAGATTATGTTTAATATGTGATTAACTGTTTGCAATTATGTGGCTTCCTTGCCTCCAGTGTATATATATTAATTGTTTTTTATTATGTGTCATGATTACCAGTATATACTAATAAATACATAGGAACGAGTCTTAAGTTCCACCTGCTGGCTGAATTTGTTATGAAATATTGCTTTTGGAATATTATGCATTATTTTTATGAGCAAAATTTATATTTTTACCCCTGACCACAAGAAATGAAGAAAATATAGAAAACACTTTCTCCTGTCTGCGGAAGGAGATATAGTGTATGAAAAAGTTTGGCATAATTACACCACCACATAAGTAATGCAGTATAAAGATGCATACATTGTGTGTGGGGGATGTCAAAAAAGAAAAGCTTTGTCAAAACTTTTCTTTGTTGTTAAGCTGTACTGCATAATTTTACACACTGGCACTTCTAAATGGTCATTGTTTTGTCATTTGCTTTGCAACAGCAAAAAAGTCTTAATTATATTGGCAAACAAATGAGACTAATAGGGCGTACACACGGTCGGACTTTGTTCGGACATTCCGACAACAAAATCCTAGGATTTTTTCAGACGGATGTTGGCTCAAACTTGTTTTGCCTACACACGGTCGCACAAAGTTGTCGGAATTTCCGATCGACAACCACGCGGTCACGTACACCACGTACGACGAGACTAGAAAAGGCCGGTTCAGAACCAAGCGCGGCACCCTTTGGGCTCCTTTTGCTAATCTCGTGTTAGTAAAAGTTTGGTGAGAGACGATTTGCGCTTTTTCAGACTCGTGGCTTTCAGATCGTTTTCTGCCGTTCAGTTTGTGCTTGTGGGTTTGTATCTGCTCTTCAGTGCGTGCAAGCAAGTTCCGCGTGACTTTAGGTAGTCATTGTATTCTTGTTCGTTCGTTACTGGTTTTCAGGTCGCTCTTCACAGGCCTTGCTGTTCTTCAGTGCGTTCTGTTACTTCGCTCTGAGCAGCCGACCGTTTTCTAGCCATGTTTCGTATGCGTACTCCTCGTAGTATTCGTGCTGTGCGGGGGCTTGGTGTTGGGGTCCTGACCTTGACACAAGTCCAGTCCATGAACAGGGTGGGGAGGAGTTCATGGACCAAGAATTGGTTGTTTCAGCGTGACCAGTTCTGTCATATGCCTTTGCTCCGTGAGATCCGTGAGAATAATCCTGATGATTTCAGGAACTTTCTCAGGATGACGGACCCCGTGTTTCACCGTCTGTTGGCTTCGCTGACCCCCTATATCAGCAGGCAGGATACCTGCATGAGGCAAGCCATCACTGCGGAGCAGAGGTTGGTCGCTACCTTGTGGTATTTGGCCACAGGGAGAAGTCTGCAGGACCTCAAGTTCTCGACAGGCATCTCCCCCCAGGCTCTGGGGATCATTATCCCAGAGACCTGTTCTGCCATCATCCAGGTCCTGCAGAAGGACTATATGAAGGTAAGATTTTTATCCTTTTATCTCACATTTTATTGTATCTAATGTTTGATAATATCTTGTATTTCTTTCCTCATTCCCTAATTACCATGATTGTAATATGCTGTGAATGTCCCCTTTGTTCTCATGCATGCTGGATTGTTATGTAATTATTATTTTAGGTCCTTCATACATATTTGCCCTTCAATAACCTCTCCAGCATGGTGTCTCCTGCCCTATATTCACCTCATGTAGTCACTTAACAATGTATTTTATCAGCTCTATAGTAGTGCTTTACCCCAAACACCCCCTAAAATGTTTTGAAATGTTATTTTTTATTTAAATTCAGGCAGAGTGCCAGAGGGTTTTTTTGTGGTGTCCCCAAATTTTTTGTAACCCTCCCTCCCCCAACTGCTAAGTCAGCTGATCCCAATTCTCTATCCTCAATCATGTATCTGCTGACTTTGCCAAACCCATACACACTATACCCACCTCTTTACTGGTCAGATGTATGGATGAATTCCCCAAAGCATGTAGTGCAAGGGCCTGCCTGTATACTTTCCAATGGTACTGTTTAAAGTTTTTGTATCCTATTATTATCTTGATAGGTAATAGCAGAATGTTCAAATGTGCTCAAATGTGTACAGTGTGTATTTATATCTTTGTATTATGACACTTCTTACCTGTCCAGTGGTCTGCCAATAGTGTAACTAAGGAGGGGCTGTTCCAAGTAATACCCATTATTTAGGCATTCATCTCTCAATGAAGTGAAGAGGGTTACCTGTCCAAGAGTTCCCCCCCTATAATGTTAGAAATGGCCCATGAGGAGGGGAGGGGGAATATGATAGGTGTACCTTATACTTTGTTGTTGTTAAATTCCCCTTAATAAATGCTATCTGGAGGTTGCTCCATAATGTTTGTGTCTAATCTGCTTGCCATGTTTCTGTGAAAAAATAGTAATGTTTATTGTTTTTTCCTCAACAGTTTCCTTCAACGCCACAGGAATGGCAGACTGTGGCCTCCCACTTTGCCCAGCGGTGGGACTTTCCTAACTGCGGAGGGGCAATTGATGGGAAACACGTCCACATCGTCCCACCACCCAACTCGGGGTCGTACTATTATAATTACAAGGGGTTTAATAGTATAGTGATGTTGGCGGTGGTGTCGGCTAATTACGAGTTCTTGTATGTGGACGTGGGGAAGAATGGCCGGCTGTCCGATGGTGGAGTGATCGCCCAGATGGAGTTCTACAGGCGTCTCCAGAATGGCAGCTTGGACTTGCCACCTCCAGAGGACAATGTTGAAGGTCTCCCATTTGTGTTCGTTGATGAAGCATTTGCGCTGGGGGACCACCTGATGCGGCCATTCCCGATGAGGACCCTCACCCCGGAACAGAGGGTTTTTAATTACCGGCTGGCCAGAGCCCGAAGAGTGGTGGAGAACACATTTTGAATCCTGGCCAGCCGGTTCCGATGATTTCTGACACCCATCCATATGGCGGAGTATAAACTGAACCATATAATACTTGCCTGCTGTGTTCTCCATAATTTTTTAAGAAAACATTCAGCCAACTATGCTGGCTCAGTTGGGCCTGAGGCCGGAATCCCAAATCCATCAACACTGACGGCGCTTGAAAGTGGCCGTCCTGGCTTGCCCTCCCTGAGTGCCCGTGATGTCCGGTTACGCTACCTTGAGTTCTTTGCGGGTAGGGGGGCTATCAATATGCCAATCTGTGAAACTTTTTTCAAATAAAAAACAACCAAAAGAAATTCTTTGTGGACATTTACTGCTTGTGTTTGTTTTAGCTGACCCTGACAGAAATGTGTTGAGTGCAGAAAATGTCGTGATTGGGTAACCTTATAAAAAACAGTGTTGGCTGGTACTTCCTAAATGCAAAAACACATTTCACTACAAGTGCACTTGCAACTGCACTGAACCTGCACTTGTAGTGCAAAGTGTATTTGCCCTTAGGAAATAACCCCCATTTTTGCATAAAACAGCAATCACATCACCCCAAAAGTGTTGTAGTGTTGAGACAATAATCCACACATTCTTGAGTAAGGCACTTTTTTATACCTGCTCAATCACATGTGCATTTACGAAAGGTTTTTAAAACAAACCAACATGTTTGTTGTATAACAATTTTTGCAGTAGCATTATCAAAAATCGAAATATCCATTTCAGATAAAACAGGCCTGTGTAAAACCAACAAGAAAGCCAAAAAACTTGAACTTACAAAGTTCACATTAGGTAAAACCTGAAGGCTATATCAGACATCAGTATTTAGGAACTGGGTTTGATATAGCGTTCAGATGGGGGGAAATCACCCCTGGAAAAGCCAAATTTGGAAGATGCACACCAATTTACGAATATCAACATGTGCTATCTGCCATCAGGGGGGATCAAGGGACGTGTTTTGGGGGAGCAAGCCCTTCCTCAACGCGACTTTATAATTGAGGAAGGGGTTGCACCCCCAAAACGCGTCCATTGATCTCCCGTGATGGCAGATAGCACATGTTGGCACACTGTGTGCATCCTCCAAATTTGGCTTTTCTAAACATTGAAAACATTTTTGGAAGATTGGACCACAATAATAAAACAGGTGATTTTGTGGGGTTTAAATTCGCCCCAAAACATCAATGATGTTATTATTTTTTTTAATAACATCATTGATTTTTTGCTTGATGTTTTGCAGTTCGGCATTACACCCCATGATCTCCCCGATCAGGATCTGGGCACTTTCAGAAGTAAAGCGTTTTCTATCCCTCACATCACGATCACCTAAAAAGAGATAAAGAACAAAAAAAAAAGATCTCAAAAATCTGCCACCATCCATCTCTTTTACCTGAGCCTGTGGTCGCAGACACTCACCTGTTGTGGTGCCAATCTCCACCACGTCTTCTTCTTCCTCCTGCTCAGCATCTTGTGTTTGCGGTATTTCCCCTTCTTCCAGAGGTGGGGGGTCTGTGTTCTCCTGGGATGAGGGGTGTCCTCCGAGTCTTTTCTCCCCTATGTAAAACAAAAATGGTATACTTAGCACACAGATATTTGATGGCAGAACTAGAAATAGGAAACATTGCTTGGAAGTGGGGTACAATTGTCTATTTTAGCCAAGTTCCAAGATGTATATTTTTTAGTGTCCTTTGTCAACCTGCAATACTTTACCTGTTTGGTACAAGCTTCACAGATGTAGCCCCCCCTATAGTATACACTGGAGCACCTGTGTGCCCCCCCTAATAAAAATGGTGTTCTTGTGTCCCACACTAGTGCTCCAGTGTCCAGATGTGAAAACAGCTGCTCAGTGTCCTCTCCTTACACACAATTTAGTTGGCATTTCATTCTAGTAACAAACCCATCTACACAAACAAATATTTGGCATCCAAGTAGGCCCCAAAAAATGTGTGAAAATGCATATGGCCTAAACAATGGTGTTCTAGAGGCTGAAAGAAAAATGTTTGATACGAACGAATAATGGGCCCATGAACATTAAAGTTGCCCTTTTAATCGTTACAATTAATAAAAGCATATGGAGCAGAACGAACGGAATAAAGACAGAAAGAATAGGAACACAGCACAACTACTTACTTTTTTGCAGCACTCTCCGGATCTTTCGGTACTGCTCTGGCTCTCTCAACTTCAGGTCCGACCACCGCTTCCTGAGCTGATCTTTTGATCTTCGTACCCCGAAATTCCTCTCAAGACTCCTGACCACTTTCGCCATGATCTTGGCCTTTCGGATGTTCGGGTTGGGGTAAGGCCCATATTTTCCGTCATAGTCGGACTTCTTCATGATGTCGACCATCTCCAACATCTCCCCAAACGACATATTTGTGGCCTTAAAACGTCTCCTTCTGGATCGGGACGTGCCTGGATCCGGCCTTTCCTCCTCCTCCTCCTCGTTGCTAGAATTAGCACGTACCTGCTGTAACTCCGCCATGTGCTCTTCACCCACTGCGCCGAATGAAAAGGGGCGGGGAATAGACTAGAAAGAACGTCAGGGGCGGGCGGAGTTACACGCATGCGCAGTGTGTATAAAGCGTAACACGCGTGCGTATTACGTACGATCTGTGAGCGGAGGAAGGAGCATTGGACGCGCCGATCGTAAGAACGAAGGTAAGAGACAAACTTGTGCCTATACTGCTTCTAGATTGAGGCCTATATTGTAACAAGATTAGGAGAGTTTTGTCTGACATTAGGCTTTGTCTTGTGTTGTGTCTTGCAGTGAACATGGATATCTTAATGAAAGACAATGACTTCATGTCAGTATTCGTAGAGATGCTAAGTGAGCTGCCCTGTCTGTGGGAGATTACCCACCCCCATTTCAAGAACCAAGCAAAGAGGAAGGCAGCACTGGAGCAATTGTGTGAAATTGTGAAGCAGGTGATCCCCACGGCAGACATCACTTATTTAAAGATTTTCATTGGTGGCCTGAGGAGCACATATCTGAGGGAGCGCAAGAAAGTCCTGGATTCACAGAGACCCGGAGCAGCAGATGACATCTATGTCCCCAGGATGTTGTACTACGACAGGCTGCACTTTCTGGCAGGCCAGACTGAACCCAGGCCATCCCTCTCCAGTCTTCCTTCCACGCTTCCTTCCCCCCCGGCTGAGGCTTCTGACGCCCAATCTGGGCCTTCCAGGTCACATGTGGAGGAGCCCAGATTGAGCCAGGTATACCATTCCTCTAAATATTTCTGCTTGTCCAATCAATGATGTTAACTAGATGTTAGTTGGGAGTACTAATTTAGGATTGTGATTGATGATGCAAAACATTACAACCATGTCCCTTTTTCATACACAGGGAAGTCTCAGCCAGGAGGTGGCCGGGCTGAGCCGGCTGGCTGATATCAAGGTCCCTCCACCCCCCCTGAAAATAGAAAGTGGCAGTAGGAGGAGTACCCTAGAGGAGGCTGCTATAGCATTCTTTTGGAGGGCTACAGAGGTCCTGGGAGCACCCCACACCATGGAGGAGAACATTGCTGCCTTCATAGCCTATAAAATGCAGAGGATGGAGGAGGGCCAAAAGGTCTTGTGTGAGGCCCTCATATCGGAGGCTCTGGAGAAAGGTATGAGGGGCCAAATTACACCTCACACACATCTTGGGGATGGTCCTCCTCTTCCTCCTGCAGGTCCTCCTCCTCCCTCTCCTCCAGGTCTTCCCAGTCCTCCTCCAGGTCCCCCCAGTCCTCCTCCTCCTCCAGGTCCTACTCCTCCTCCTGCCACATCTCCAACTGCACAGCCACAGCCCGGAAGGAAGCGTGGAAGGAAGACCAGACAGTGATTGCCCTGGTTTCAGTCTGGTCGGCCAAAAAATGCAGCCTCTTGTGGTACCACAGCCTGGGGACACAGATGTCATCTGCTGCTATCCGGATCTCTGCGAATTCTGGACCAGACTGGCCTCCCTTACATATGGACTCCTCAGGCCACCAATTTTGATGTTGAAGAATTGATGTCTGCCGTGGGGGTCCCAGGCTTCGCTAATTTCTCCTGTTGATCCAGTGTTGCCTTCCTCTTTGTTTGGTTCTGATCCCTTAATAAAGGATTTTTGTTTTGAATTATACTCTCCTATGTGTTTTACTTCAAAAAGGACATTTGGTTTGTGAGGATTCAGGTACATTTCAAATATACAATGTGAAATGAACAAGGGACACCAACACCAAACAATCTCCTTGAGATTAAATAATAAAAGATATCAATGGTGTTGGGGTAACTTGACACACAAAAATATTCGGGAGTAAAAATAAAAATAACATTGAACAAAGATCAGCCTTGGCAAAAATCCAAACATTAACATTACACTGGATGGCTTTATGAACGATTGTTCTACAATTATGGATGTGTATGTAGAGCAAATGTGCACGTTTTCACTGGGGCAGGGGGGAGTACCAACATATTTCAGGGGTGACACATTCCAGCCAATCACTTCACAGCTTGTGTGTATAGACAGGAGATGTCAAGTAGAGCCCACTGTGTCGCAGCCTAGGTAGCTATAGGTTAGACTTTCGACTATTGGATCTAACTCTTGGCAGCCATGCAGAATAACAGGTTCTCAAATGTCCTGGTACCAGTTTGAGTCAAAAAGCTGCCTGGTGGTTTGCTCATAGTTCTTACCAATGATGTCAGATCACAACTTTATTAAACTCGGACAAACCACACTGCTTCCCCACCTAGAGATTCTCTGTGATCAAGCCCTTATTGGGTGAAATAGACCAACCTGCAGTGCTCTTTGCCTGGGTTTAATAAATTTGCATGTGATCTGACTTCATTAGTGTTTTCCTATTCAGTTCATGGATTGTGGTTGGGCTCCCTTTGATCAGCACCCAGAGTTCCAGAGGTAGAAGATTTTAATACAGACTTGGAGCACTGACATCTTTCTACAAGTCTGTTGTTCATAAATCTTCTTATTCTTCTTTGCACTTTTCTGACTTCATTTTCTTTCTCAACTTAACTGATATGCTGCTTTTACCACATTTGAGGGATCAGCAAGGTACCAGATGGATGATTTTAATTCCAGTTTAAAAGTGATTTACATTTAGCTCGAGCATGATGAGCTGGCTTTTTGCATACTGTATCTTGATAATTTCAACAGATCCCTGACCCCCACCTGGGACTCTTGAGAGTACGCAGACAAATTTGGGTGTTGTAGCCATGCTTGCTCCCGCAGTGCTAATTGAACCTGGGATGTGTAGAACCACAGCAGAGGGACCACTGCTTCTACACAGAGGGCATGGGTCCTTTTCTGCAGCAATACCAAGGGAGAGGAGTTTATACTTGCAGTTGAGCACAATTAGACACAAAGCAAGCTTAATAAATTTGAAATCTTTTGGCTGAACATACAATGTGTTTGGTTAATTTAATAACAAACTTCAATTGGGCTTAAAAGTAAACCTTTAATTAAACCCCTAATTGGCATACTTGCTGCGGGTCAGGGATGTGGACTGCTTTATGTCTCTCACACCAGGTTTCCTTAGTGTAAAGCCCTAGCACTGCATGGTGTGAACCTTTTGGATATAAATACTCTTTAACAGACTCTTCTTTAAAACCTAACTTCAAGCCACATTTTTTTTTGTCAACTTTTTGACAGACTGAGAAAAGTCAAAACTTCTGTAGAATTTTGTTGCTTTCTTTGTCCCCACTGGGTAAATGTTCCCACTTTCTGTCAATGTCCCCATTGGAGAGATCCAAATGAAAAAAAAGCTCCAGACGATTACATCAAATGCCTATGTCCGGCGGTGGCCGGAGTCCACCTAACAAAAGTTACTATCATCCACTATTTGTTGAAATCTACAACTTGTCCAGCGCCTCAAGTTTATTTTGCTCTTGAACCCATTGGAGAGATATCCTATTGTTTTCAGTCCCTAACAGCCTGCCACCCGGAAAAGCATTGAGGGGAAAAACTCTTCGAGATACAGGCAGTAAAAAAAACTGATAGAGGTAATTCTTACCTCACACTTATTCCAAAACTCAAAAATAAAAAATGTTTTGGCAGAAATTTGGCTTTGCAGTATACATGCAATCATGGGCGTAGCATCAGGGGTCTCAGGGGTTGCAATTGTGACCCCGCCCCTAGCTCCAGGGGGCCCACAGCTCTGTTCCCTGCTGTCGTATTACATTTGATTTCCTCCACAGAATCCTAGAGCTGGAGCCCAGCTCCAGTCCTCCTTGTGTCCCCCAGTACCCCAGCCAAGTTCTATAATCCAGTAATCAGCTTCCAGTTGTTTGCCCTCTGCCCAGTCCACACCCTTCATCAGCTCTAAATGACTGGGGACATGTCATTACTAAGATGGGGAAGGGGGTGAGGTCATGTCATTACTAGGATGGGGAAGGGGGTGAGGTCATGTCATTACTAGGATGGGGGAGGGGACGAGGTCATGTCATTACTAGGATGAGGGGACTAGGTCATGTCATTACTAGGATGGGGAGAGCGAGGTCATGTCATTACAAGGATGGGGGAGGCGTAGTCAATTACTAGGATGGGGGGGCAAAGTCATGTCATTACTAGGATGGGGGAAGGGGGAAGGTCATGTTATTACTAGGATGGTTTCTACAAAATATTTTTAATTACCCTCTCAATATGTACATAAATCTCTGAAATAACTCTTTAGCCACTTGGAGTATCTTGGCGCCTAATTGGAATATCTTGGTATGCAGTGGAAGGGGCGGGTAGTAGTGGAGGGCCCCAGGACAACTTTTGCATCGGGGCCCACAAGTTTCAAGCTACGCCTCTGCATGCAATCATTGTTCTATTGGTAAACTGGCAATAGATGACATTTCCAGCTGCCCACTAGTAGTTTCTTCTTTTTGCCAGATTGTCCTGGAAGCTTGAAACCCAGGATGCGTTCTTGTGAATTTATACATGAACTTCAGCTTGAAAGCTTGAGCTTTGGCATACCCTTGTCTGCATCTGTTGGTCAGTAGGCCTGTCCATCGCAACAAAGTGCAGGCCCGAATCACTTATTTCCCAGATAGAAGAAGGTCCAGGTTTGGTGGCTGCAGGGGTGCTCTGACGAAAATTAATTAGCAAGTGCAAGCTCTGAATATGTATGCTATCGCCTTCGGGTGCTCATGACTAATGGTAAATTTGACTAGAGGTACACTAACCACGTGTGTATTGTCTTCTCTGGGTAAGATGTGTGCGTTCAGAACGAGCCCACGCACATACAACATAGAAGGAAGAAATATAAGAACTAACACCCATCATTCATCACTACAGCCCCATCAGATGACTAAATGAAATATCGACCGGCTGCTAATTTAGTTCCTGCCGTGGTTTCTGATGCCCTTGCCTTTGTACTTCACATTTGTCAATAACGCCACCTAATTTCATTGGAGAGCTTTTAGTTAACATGCAAAGGCTGAGCCAGTTGTCTGCAGAACAGTCTCTGCACCCTGCTGACAAAGTAGAGGTCTGCAGAGCAGCTGCCAGCATTACAGTACTGTTTCCAGGAACAGTGTGATGGAAACACAGTAGTCTCATTTCACAAGCCTGTTTTTTTGGAGATTGACATAGTTAAATTACTAATTGACAGAGAAATGCAACCAAGAGCAGCAGATTGAGAATCTGCTTTTCAGAGCAACCCATAGCTGCCAAAATGTTAAAATCATTTCCAGGAACACATTGCTGCTGAAGTGATGCACCTAAGAAAGCTGTCCCTGTAATAAAGTGAGTGCAGTGCTAACATTTTTTACATCTGCTAGACTTTTTATGATACTGCCCAGAGGTATAAGTAACTGGACCCTTGTGCAAAACTGAAAGTGGACTATTACTCAAGACATGAACAGGTTTACTCCTGCTTAGTTAATCCCACTATTGCCATTGTAACAGCCTTCAAGCTCTGTACCTGTAGACCTGGTGACCTCTCCGTAGTGCATCAATGCTGGTCACCCAACATTCTGCCGATCATGATATTTAATGATCTGTCACAGTCCAGTAGTAAAACCTAATGCTGATCTGCTACTTGTGGTTCCACAATCCAGCAGACAGCTGTTATTTATGGTTCCAACACACACTAGCAGGCAGCTGTTACTTGTAGTCCCACACACTAGCAGGCAACTGTTTCTTGTAGTCCCACAGACCAGCAGACAGCTGTTTCTTGTAGTTCCACAGACCAATATTTTACTTGTAGTTCCACAATTCTGACATTTCTGGTTCTTGCAGTTCAACAACACAGGCTTTGTTCGTAACTTGTTCCTGCGCAGGATGGAGACCTTTAGGTATCAGCCAGTCTCACCTGATGTTTAATAAAATCAGCTTCACAGCTATTCCCTGCCCAGTCTGGCTTTCTGTCTTAGTCATGCTGCAGCCAATCAGAGCAGCACCCTTGCTTTCTTGTTGGGTTACAGCTAATCAGAAAGACTTCCTCCCCCTGCCTTGTCTAAACTCAGTGGAGCTCTTAGGTCGCTACCGAAGCAACCTTTTAGCATGCTAACTGCCAAGCCCTGTCCCTGTCTGTTATAAAGCCTGCTTTCTTTAATTGATGCTTATGTACCAACCTCTGGCTTTGTTCCCTGGTTATCCGAGTCCTCTACCTGCCCTGACCCTTGGCTTTATTCCTGGCAATTCGTATAAGCAATCTGCCTGACCCTTGGCTTTGTTCCTAAGTATCCAAGTCTGCTGTCCAAACCTGACCTTTGACTGGTACCCACCCTAATATTCTTCTTGTCTGAGTCCCTTGTCTTAAATAGGGTGAATCTGGGGGTCATGACTTGGAATCAGCAC